>NC_134483.1:482026274-482133774 GCF_040206685.1 Ascaphus truei
ACATGAAGATTAAGAAGAAGATGGACTAACCAGCTATTGATGATCATTGCATCTAGCGTCAAGAGGTTCTTTGCTTTGCTGATGGACTCGAATCAGATGGTGAAGACATCAAAAGTGAGAAAAACATTGATTGTATTTATTTTCTGTGCGTAATTTTTATTCTTCTAATTGTTATTATTTTTTTTATTTTTAATCTTTTTTTAGATTCTTGTTTTTGTATTATTTTTTAATTCTTTTTTGCAGCTTTTTGCAGCTTAATTTTCTTTTTCAGATGCTTGTTTTTTCTTTTCTATTTCTGTTTTTTTATGTTTGGTTTTTCTAATTCTGTTTTTTATGCTGGTTTTTTATAATTGTTTTTTTTATGCTCGTCTTTTAATAGGTTACCCATTGACTGCCAATGTGTTTTTCTATGCCCATTTCGGACTATAGATAAATACAGTGACAGATAATGTCTTTTTTTGGCAAATGCTTGTTTTTAATTGTTATGTTTTGTATTTTTGTTTCTTGTTTTTAGTTAATTGTTATGCATTTGTAGAGCTTGTTTTTATTTAATTGTTGTGTTGTTTCGGTGCTTGTTTTTTTGTTTTGTTGTTTCTTTATGGTGCTGTATTTTGTTTTTAGGTTGCCCATTGACTATCATAGTGGCAAATCATGCCCATATTATATTTTATATAATGTTTTATTTTCAATGGTGAAATGAGCTATTATCCAGATCTAGATAATAGTCATTTTGCCCATTACTGCACTGTAATGTTATGGTTGTTGGGTGTAGAGGGGGTGCCCAATCATTACCATTGTGGTTATCTTTGATCCCATTAAGGGTATAGCTAACCACACTGGCAAGGATTGTGTGTATTGGCTAGTATTGTGTTTTAATGTTTATTGTGTGTAGAAGAGGTGGGTAAAGGTTGTATTTGGCGCCATGGTGGGTGTTTATGCCTACTGGGTGGGTAGTGGCAGGGATTAACCCTTCATTACTTAGTGCTAGTAACCCTCTCGAAAGGCCTAAACATGTCTAAATAGGCCTAAACACCCACCATAGCCAAATACCACCTTCACCTGTCCCCGCTACCCACAATATACTGGCAATTGTAGTAAACCCATTCATTGCCTCAGCGTTTAGCCGCTAAGGTAATGAAGCTGCCTGTAAATGTATTTTTATTGCATAGGTTTGAAGCAGGGGTCTCTGGAGCTGGGATAAATGTATATCAGCTCCAGAGACACCTGGCTCTATCCATGCATGGAAAATTAATGATCTTTTCTAAGTCCCACTCTAAAATTTCATCCTGCCAACCTGGGATGGTGACTAGAATAGCGTGGTTTTATCAAAATGGTGCTATTTTGCTATTTGCTCCAGATTGATGTGTTTGGCCAGGAGCCAGATGGTTCGGGAAAATGCACTCCCCTTTCAAGTTTGGCAAGTCATCGAGGCTTTCTGAATCTGCCAAATCATACGAGGAGTGCTCACAAACCTTGATAAGTTTCATTTCAAAATTTATAGAATAGGCCACTAAGTTTTTTTAGAAACAAAACACCAATGAAAGTGCCCACCCTTCATATTAACATGTATATTATGAAGCAAGCTGACCCAGCAATCTGAAATAGCATACTGCAAATATCTGATTTTATTCCATAGATGTAGCTTAGCATTGGTGTCGTATCATATTTATTGTAACTATTTCACAAATAATTATTTGACCAATATGTTAAGGTAATATCCAATTATACAAATTGTTACATAATTGTTCTACATATTTAGTGACCCATTGTGACGGTGCGGCCTGTTGGTGAGGTCACAGAAGAGTCCAAACATGCATTTCTGGTAAACCATAATAATGAGTGGTTTTATTCTCCACAAAAACAACTAAAATATTGGGGTTACTGTCCCTTTAAGGCAGAACATAAATCATAAAACAAATACCTATTCCCTTAAGGGAAACTAAATACAGATGCAGCGGTCATTATTGAAACACTTCACGCGCTGTATACCTCGGAATACCCATGTCATGGCGTGGGATTTCTTCCAACCGTACGCCTTAAGACGCGACTGCAGGCTAGTGCAGAAAATGGCATGTTCTGGCTTTTAAACCCCTGAAATTGACACAGTAGCACAGTAGCACAGTAGCACAGAAGTGTACACATTACAATTCATTAATTTCATTGCATTTAATTGCACACAATCCATGAAATTCAAACAAAGCAATCGCAATAAACACGCATCCCTTGGGCGACTGGCGGCATTAATGCCGCGTGGAGTAAAGCAGCGCACACGAAAACGGCGCCGTGATTTATTCGAAAAACGGCCTCTGCATCTGTAAACATTACTCCAGCCCTTTCTAACCGGGCCGCCAGCTCAGCTGGTTACCAACCCCAAAAGATTAAACAGTACCAAGATCAGGGAACAATATAGAAAGTCTTATCTGTGTGTTCTGGTCCGTCGTCTTCGATTTTTCCAGGCACTTTAAGATGCAAGCGGTGAAGTCTTTCTGTTCCCAGTAAGTTTTTTGCCCTATCCGTGCAGGCTCCTCTGCTATGTGGGGCTTTTTGTTCCCCACTGTTGCGAGGCAAAACCCTCTGGTCAACAATCCTGGATCCCTGCGGGCAGGAGCTCTGTTGTCTGTGTTCATCAACAGACTCCAACAGGGACTCTGAAATGTAGCTACTTCCTGCCTTTTATCCCCTGTTCAATCAGGAGATTTACACACTGTATCACCTGCAGTAAATCTGACCTGCAGTAAATCTGACACCTATTTCAGTCTCTTGCCCTGTAAAGGGAGTTTAAATCCTTACACCCATCCTTACTTCATGATTAAAGTGCAGTTACAAAAAACACACAACTTTTGTTTATAACTGATTGGTTTTATTTGTCAAAGCATACTTGTCATAACATTTAAAATAAGAAAAATGCAGATTTAATAAATAAAAAAGTCTAATTTATTTGCTATGGGATTATTTTTTTTTCAAATAATTTTGGCGCACCAGTTTTATTTTTGATAGACTTTGATAAATACAGTAGTTAGATTACTAGTTTACGTCAGGTAACTTTATTTCATTTTAAAATTCTATGTCAAAATTCCTAACCTAAGTATTTCTTCCCAATTGCAGACTGAACTGTACCAATTGTGCAGTTAGAGTTGGAGTACATGTTGTAAAGAGCATAACTTCTTCCCAGTTGCTAGAACACACTGTTGCTGAGAATAATGATTGATATTGATATAAACCTCAAATTGATAACAGCAGAAGCCAGAAAAATGACTGCTGTTACCAAACAGAAATAAGCTTTATGTCCATATAGAGAAATAGTTCCCTCAGGGTTAGTGACTTCCTGCCAGGGAAATATTACTTCTCTAGGAAACAAAATACTGTACACTGGCGACACACTTTATTCGAGCTCGGCTAGTCCCACGAATTCGGGTATACCCGGGTGTATTGAGGTTTGTGACTGTTTTCTGCCCGAGTGCATTGAGTTATTTTCCAAGCAGGGATTGAAGCATTTTATTCCCGCTGGCTGCAATATTGCACAGTATATATATATATACTGCATTACAATTCATGAATTTATGCCATCTGGTAGACACGCGAAGCATTGCAGCCTATTAAATCCTAATCATTATCATTTAACAGATCAGCCGCCCATCAGCCAGGCATGAATCCAGGCTTGGAAGGCAAATGCAACGGGGCTTGTCAGAGGTGAGGAGCGGCGCATTCCAGGTATCTGCCAGGTACATACCGGGTATTTGCTCGAATAAAGTGTGTCGGTGCAGTACTTCGGCAAAGGATCTTGATGAAAAACGAAATTCTGAAGTGTCATGTAAAAATTGATTTCACATCAAAATTTACATCCTTTTCTTATATTTCTGATTTGTATCCTTTCTAGACATTCTACAAAATGAAAACAGATACAGATATAACAGGACTTACTGTTTCCGGTTCCATGGTCGAAGATGCAAATGTATGTGATTCTCGATACAATGTCTCCCATGATTGTTTAGCTGGTGGTTTTTGCCTCCGAATCGGATCCCCTGTGGAGAGTTAATTCTCTGGTGCCAGGGGTTACCATGGGTGGCAGCAGCACCGAAAACAGTTAACTTAGCAACTTCTCTATATTTTTTATCATTACATTGTATTTTGTATTCAGTGTTAATATAGGTGCAAAGGATGTGTTCTACAGTGGCATTCTGAGTATCACAAGGCAGTGAACAGCTACATAATAGAGCACACTAACCTTACAAAGGGTGCATTCCTGCAAATCAACTACTGTAATAGTACCTCAAAGGGATGTTGTGTGTGATGTTGAAACCATTTGAGGAGGTGAACAGTATATAAGATATGATGATTGCATCATCACCATGATACCCCCCATTTTTCTTCGACTGTAGTATGTAGGTACACGAGAGATGAGGCAGTGTCAGTGGTGATGGCAGCTTCTTGATGCAGTGAGCTGCCAGGTAGCCAAGCTTGGGAAGATAGGGTAGTAGTAGACTATAGACTGTAGAATGTAGCATGATCATGAGTCTGGCGCATGAACCCAATTATCTCTATCAAATACAGGGCTTACTGTGCTGAGATACCTAAGGCCAGGTCCCCGCAGGCTACTGCAGTGCTCGCTGTGGTGGACGCTGCAGGGGCAAGAGCCGTCCCTCAATGGGGTCGGGCCTGCTGCGAGGGGGGGGGGGCCACTGCGCTGCACGGTGAATTTTTCCAGCCTGCAAGAAAATTGTAAGGGAAACTAGCAACGGAGTGCTAGCCACGCCCCCGGCGGTTCAGCCAATGAGGGCGAACCTACCGGTGATGTCACGGCCGTGACCCCGTCACTCCCCTGTCACGCCCCCCTGTATTTCCCCCTGCAGCTCTCTGCAGACCAGGGATTTCAGCTGCACGCACCGATAGCCTCGCAGGCCCGCGTGCAGCGCAGGTACTGGGGCCGTAGCCTTAGGATAATTGGGTTCATGCGCCAGATTTATTTCATGTTTGCCATTTTGTTTATAGGGGAAGAAAGATCCCCTGTACTACGGCTGCAGAACACCAATTTTCTTCAAGGACCCATAAAACCTTATGGTATGAGGTAACATTTACACAGATTATAATTTAATAATCATTTTCATTATTGTTAGTTATTTCACTCTAGCGCCCCTTATTTTTTCACAGCATGATCATGAGGCTAATGATAATGCTGGACTGGTTAGGCAATGCTACACTATTAAGATGGGAATATTCTATAGTACAATTTGGTCACTTTTTTGGACACTCACTTTAAGTATTGATTGAAAGTGATTTGCCAAGGGGTGAGCATACAGTAATTGGATTCCTGGGGGAAATACAGTAGGTCTCTTGTGCTAGCAATAGTTTATTAAGAAAAGCAGAAGTAAGTACTGAACTATGGCCCCAGAAGAAAGCAGTAAGGAGCTCTGCTGAAAATGCCAATGATAGGATCTCTTTCTGTATAACCCTTTGTCAATCTGCTATCATATTATTATTATTGTTTATTTGTGAAGCGCCAACATATTCCGCAGTGCATTACAATTGGGTACAGAGTTATATATATTACAAAAACAATGCAAATACGGGGATGCTACACACCTCCAAAAACCTAAAAAGGATACTAGTACCGATGCTCCTGGGCCAGGGATGCCTGTGTGGTATTCCAAATAGATATGGAGAGAAAAGGAGAGACAGGGCACTACGGATTTAACTAAAGAAATGTATTTGCCAATTGATCGACATTTATGGCATAATGCCACTTATTCTTGAGAAATACCGTTTGAGGTTGAAATGTCGATCTATTGGCAAAAAACATTTCTTTAGTTAAATCCACAGTTGTCAGGAATCTGCATTCTCCTCGCAGGGAGCCCCTGGACACACAAAACAATCCTGCCTTACCGGCCTCCACGGCTCCTCATCCCTGCCGCCGTCGCGGGATCACTCCCCTCGGCGATTCCTCTGCTCAGCACTGGGCGCGCCCATGCCCTCCTGCACGCACACCTGCACCATCCACTGGCTCGGTTCACACGCGTACACGAGTTACGGAGCACGCTCAGTCTGCACACTCTTATTCCCGTCCCCCGGACCTCAGGCTCCGCCCCTGCATACTGCGCGGGCATACTCAGGTTACTATAAGACTCACCTGGCCTGTTATGCCTGCACCAATCTGCAGTGTCTCCCTGTAGCTCTTCCTGTCCCGCCTCCGTTCCTAATTGGACCTTCCTGCTTTATCTAGCTCCTCTCTGCTCTCAGTCTTTGCTCGACATAGTCTCTATATGGAAGTACTTCTGGATTCTCTCAGTGTTTTCACAGGTTCTGACGCAGCTCGTACGACTACCCCCTCTGGCTCTCGATCTCGGCACTCCTTGGACAACGCTCACTCTGGTAACCCCTTGAACACGGCTTGGACTATGACCTATCTCCACTCTCCACTCCCTGACTTTGGCAAGGCATCAGCCACTCTATCTCTACAACCGGTACCGGCAAGTATTGTCTACCTTACTACACCTGGCCTGGCAACGCTTCATACCACACTCCGGACACGCTCCCTTTGCTGCGGGTGCGTGTATTACCACTTCCCCCTTTAGCTCAGGGATGGGTCTGGTCTGCGGGCAGCACCGGCGTAACATTATGTCGAGACCACAAGACGCAGACCAGACCGAACTTCAACAGTTTCTCTCCAATCTGCTTCAGCAAAACCAGGCCATGGCGGATCAAATGGTGGCACTTACACGCCAGGTCGCAGTACTCTCAGACACGGTACCGACCGCGACCCCGCCAGATGTAAGCCCCCACTCCGCAAGCGCAGTTAGCAGCTCAGATGTAAGGATTCCTCCCCCCAAGCCTTATGCAGGTGAACCGCAAGATTGTAGGGGTTTCCTAAACCAGTGTGAGGTGCAGTTTGAAATGACCCCCCATCTCTACAATACTGATCGCAAGAAGGTAGCCTACATTTATAACCTCCTCACTGGCAGCGCCCTGGCTTGGGCTTCCCCGGTTTGGAGCGACGTTCTGACCTTACCCAAGATTACCCGGCATTTAAAGCCGAGTTTCAACAAGTATTCGATTCTCCCGCTCGTCGGGAGATGGCATCTGTTTCTCTCCTCCAGATCACTCAGGGACGGCGAATGATGACGCAGTATGCTGTGGAATTCTGGACTCTAGCAGCCGAGACTAACTGGGGACAAGAGGCTCTCGTATCCGTTTTCTGGCAAGGCCTGGCAGATCCCATCAAGGATGAACTCTCTCGCCAATCCAGGCCGGATCAATTGGAGGTCCTCATTGATTTGGCTGTCCGAGTGGATCAACGTATCCAGGTACGCCGCTCAGAGCTTCAGCGCACTCGCGTCCATAACTTTCAAGTTCCGTTCTCCAGTACTCCCAGCAACACTCCTGCTTCCCCAAGTGCTAACATACCTCTTCGTCCTGCACTGGAGTTGCCAGAGCCAATGCAATTGGGGGTACAACGCATCCGCACACCGATACGGCAGTTCCGCCACGCGGGGGGATTGTGCTTCTACTGCGGATCCATGGAACATCTGGTTCGGGAGTGTCCACTGCGTCCGGGAAACGGGAACACCCAGAGGGGCTCTCTCTGGGTGTAATGTCTCCACTTCCCCTTTCTAAAGGTGAACTCCCTAAGAAACTTACATTTCCAGTCTCCCTTTCAGGCGATAAGTTCAAGACTTCTACCACCACTTTCATTGACTCAAGAGCTGGAGGAAACGTTATGGATCTTGAATTCGCCAGGTTAAACCGCATACCACTCGTGAGAAAGAAGGTTCCCATCGCACTCGTCGGTATCGATGGACGTCCTCTTACCCCGGCCCACATCTCCTTAGTGACGGCTCCCTTGCTTCTGTCCTCACATCTGCACAAGGAGATCTTAGTTCTCGATGCCATTCACGTTCCTGGGATACCCATCTCCCTTGGTCTTCCTTGGCTACAGCTTAATAATCCTCTCATTGACTGGACTTCCTCTGCTCCCATTTCCTGGAGGCCGAGGTCAGGCGAGACTCATCAACTGCTGGCCAATACCTCTGTTCCCGAAGTTATTCTACCTTCCATTTACCATCAATTCTGGGACGTTTTCAATATGGTACAGTCAGACCTCTTGCCGCCACACAGGATTTACGATTGTCCGATCGATCTAGTTCCAGGTTACTCCCTACCCAAGTCCAAGACCTACCCCTTGTCGTTACCAGAATCTCACGCTATGGATGAATATATCCAGGAGAATCTCAAGAAAGGCTTTATTCGTCACTCCAATTCCCCAGCAGGGGCTGGGTTTTTCTTCGTCAAGAAAAGGACGGGTCGTTGAGGCCTTGCATCGACTACAGGGGTTTAAACCACATCACTATTAAAAATCGTTACCCCCTTCCCCTTATTACCGAACTGTTCGATAAATTACAGGGGGCCAAGATTTTTTCCAAGTTGGATCTACGTGGTGCCTATAACCTGGTGCGCATCAGGAAGGGGGATGAATGGAAGACAGCCTACAACACGTGTAGTGGACACTACAAATATCTGGTAATGCCTTTCGGCTTATGTAATGCTCCCGCTGTCTTCCAGGATTTCATCAACGACGTCTTTCGTAAGGTACTCAATAATTTTGTTATTGTATACTTGGATGATATCCTGATTTTTTCCAAAGATCTCCAGGACCATATACGCCACACCTCCTACGTCTTTTCCCGCCTCCGTGAACACCATTTGTACGCCAAACTGGAGAAGTGCATCTTTCATCAGACCTCTACTCCGTTCCTTGGGTATATAATTTCCGATGAGGGGTTTATGATGGACTCCGGTAAACTTCAAGCAGTCATTGAATGGCCAAGACTCAACT
Source organism: Ascaphus truei (assembly GCF_040206685.1). Taxonomy (NCBI): domain Eukaryota; kingdom Metazoa; phylum Chordata; class Amphibia; order Anura; family Ascaphidae; genus Ascaphus; species Ascaphus truei. The sequence continues at coordinate 482,035,102 of NC_134483.1, forward strand.
CTCTCAAGGCCATACAACTTTTTTTAGGGTTCGCTAATTAGTATCGTAAGTTTATACGGAGTTTTTCCACCATTGTGGCACCCCTCACTGAGCTCACCAAAAAAGGAGCTGATCCTTCTGCTTGGTCATCCGAGGCCATCTCCGCCTTCGAGACACGCAAGGAAGCCTTTATATCCGCACCTATTCTCCGTCATCCCAACATCGAACTTCCCTTCGTCCTGGAGGTCGACGCTTCTGATTGCGGCGCTGGTGCCGTTCTTTCCCAGAGACCCACGCCCCAAGATAAGTTACATCCCTGTGCATATTTTTCCAAGAAATTCTCGTCTGCCGAGAGGAACTATGACGTAGGTAACAGGCAACTTCTGGCCGTGAAGATGGCTCTTCAAGAGTGGAGACACCTGCTAGAGGGGTCGAAAGAGCCGTTTACTATTCTCACGGACCACAAGAACCTTCTTTACATAGAGAACGCTCGACACCTTGGTCCACGACAGGCTCGTTGGGCTCTTTTTTTTCTCGATTCGATTTTCACCTTTCCTATATCCCGGGACCAAGAACGTAAAGGCAGACGCACTCTCCCGAATACATTCTTCTGAAGAGAGGCCAGAGGAATCTTTGGAGACTATCCTTCCACAAGAGAGGATTCTCGCCACGTCTTCTTTCAAGAATCTTGACAAGATTTTGCACTCCCAGAGACGCATTCCCAAGGACTTGGTCGTTCCCGACAACAAACTCTTTGTACCATCCAAATTTGTTCCAGAGGTCCTGTCTTGGGGTCACTCCTCTAAATCTGCAGGTCATCCAGGTTTTAAGAAGACTACTGATCTCATTCGTCGGAATTTCTTGCGGCCAAGGATGTCTCAAGATATACTGGAGTTTACCCGCGCATGCCCCACGTGCGCTCAAAGCAATACTCTCCGTCAAAAGCCTCAGGGTTTTCTGTTACCCCTTCCAGTTCCCGACCGCCCCTGGTCCCACATTCCTATGGACTTCATCGTGGAGTTGCCCAGGTCCAGAGGAATGAACACTATCTTGGTGGTCGTGGACAGGTTATCGAAGATGTCCCATTTCATTCCACTTAAAGGATTACCCACCTCCCCCGCCCTTGCTGATATCTTTACGGAGCAGATTTTCCGGATTCATGGGATCCCTTCGTCCATTGTTTCTGACAGAGGTTCTCAGTTCGTATCCAAATTTTGGAGAGCTTTCACGAAGAGATTGGGCATCTCTTCTTCTTTCTCTTCCGCCTATCATCCTCAGTCCAATGGACAAACGGAGAGAATCAATCAATCCCTGGAGAAATACCTGAGATGTTTTATATCTGATTTCCAGGATGATTGGGCTCAACTCCTCTCTTGGGCAGAGTATGCCGTCAATTCTGCAAAAAATGAGTCCACCCGGGAGTCGCCCTTCTTTATAAATTATGGGCTCCACCCTCCCTGTCTTCCCATCCCCAACATTCCTTCTGGAGTACCAGCCGTAGATGAACGCATTTCTTCCCTCCAAACCGCATTGTCCAGGATTCAGTCTACCTTTCTCAACTCCTCCCGCAGATCGAAACTACAGGCCGATCTTCGTCGTCGTTCGGTGCCCAGTAATAAACCAGGGATTTGGTATGGCTATCCTCTAGGAATACCCACCTCAAGGTACCATCTCCTAAACTGGCACCTAAGTTCCTGGGTCCCTCCCCTATTTGTGAACAAATCAATCCCGTGGCATTCCTGCTCCATCTACCACCCAATATGAAGATTCCCAATGTCTTTCATGTGTCCCTCTTAAAACCATTTATCTCCAGTCACTTATTTCCGGATCAGACTCGTAAACTGGATCCCATTACTGTACAAAATAACGAGGAATACGAAGTTCACTCTCTTTTGGATTCTCGCCATCCAGGGGTCAGCTCCAGTTCTTGGTGCAGTGGAAGGGCTTTGGCCCTGAAGAGAGATCCTGGGTACCTTCAAAGGACATTCATGCCCCGGCCCTTCTTAAGTCCTTCAGGAAAAAGTTTCCAGAGAAACCGTTAATGGACCGTCCTGAGGCCGTTCCTGAAGAGGGGGGTACTGTCATGAATCGGCGTTCTCCTCGCTCCCCACACAGAGCACTCCCTCCCCGCAGGGAGGCCCTGGACACACAAAACAATCCTGCCTTACCGGCCTCAACGGCTCCTCACCCCTGCCGCCGTCGCGGGATCACTCCCCTCGGCGATTCCTCTGCTCAGTGCCGGGCACGCCCACGCCCTCCTGCATGCACACCTGCACCATCCACCGGCTTAGTTCACACGCGTACACGAGTTACGGAGCATGCTCAGTCTTCACACTCTTATTCCCATCCCCCGGACCTCAGGCTCCGCCCCTGCACACTGCACGGGTATACTCAGGTTATTAACAAGACTCACCTGGCCTGTTATGCCTGCACCAATCTGCAGTGTCTCCCTGTAGCTCTTCCTGTCCTGCCTCCGTTCCTAATTGGACCTTCCTGCTTTATCTAACTCCTCTCTGCTCTCAGTCTTTGCTCGACATAGTCTCTGTATGGAAATACTTCTGGATTCTCTCAGTGTTTTCACAGGTTCTGACGCAGCACGTACGACTACCCCCTCTGGCTCTCGATCTCGGCACTCCTTGGACAATGCTCACTCTGGTAACCCCTTGAACACGGCTTGGACTACGACCTATCTCCACTCTCCACTGCCTGACTTTGGCAAGGCATCATTCACTCTATCTCTACAACCGGTACCGGCAAGTATTGACTACCTTACTACACCTGGCCTGGCAATGCTTCATACCACACTCCGGACACACTCCCTTTGCTGCGGGTGCATGTATTACCACTTCCCCCTTCAGTTTAGGGGACGGGTCTGGTCTGCGGGCAGCACCGGCGTAACAACAGTGCCCTGTCTCTCCTTTTCTCTCTATTACAAAAACAAACCATTACATAGCGGTGAGGACAAACATGCATAAACAGATATAAAGAGACAATGGGGGCTCTTCTCATGAGAGCTTACAATCTAGAGGGAATGAGGGACAATGTTGAAACAAGAAGGCAAGGTGGCTGCTTATTGTAGTATAAGGTGTGGCTCAGGTTAGAATATTGTTCAGTCTGCATGCTGAAACCATTAAGGATTGGGGGGATATTACATAGAGTGTAGACTGGGCCAGCAGCACATCTGGTTCCAATGGGGTTGGAGGAGATAGGAAGTTGGATGCTACACAGTAGGTATGGCAAGTAGGTTTCATTGGAAACGTGAGTTTTTAGGGAGTTTTTAAATATCTGAAATCTTGGTGAAAGTCTGATGGTACGTGGTCGGGAATTCCAGAGATAGGGTGTAGCATTTTAGAAGGTGGGAGAGGCGGTAATGAGGTAGGAGGAAAGGCAGATTACATGGGCAGAATATAGGGGGAATGTATGTACAGTATGTATTTGTGGATGAGAGATGAGATGTAAGGGGAGCAGTGTCATTAATACCTTTATAAATCATTACTAAGGTTTAAAATTTAGTTCTAGAGGCTATAATAAGCCAGTATGCTATGCATAGTGAAACAGTAGAAGTGGAGCGGTGAGTGAGGTAGATGAGTCTAGAAGTAGCATTTTGGATGGATTGGAGTTGAAAGAGGTGGACAAGTGGAATGAAAACTAAGAGAAGGTTGCAGTAATCAAGTCAGGACATGATGAGTGAGTGGATTAGGTTTTAATTACACTATTAGTGAGAAAAGGGTGTATCTTGGTGATCTTTCCGTAGATGGAGATGGCAGGACTTCTTCGTGACGGACTGAATATGAGGAATGAAGGAGAGATCAGAATCAATGATGACCACTAGACAGTGAGCTTGAGGTCTAGAGGAGATTGTGGTGTTATTGACAGTGAGGGAGAATGTTGGTATAGTGGTGGCAGTGGAAGGAGGAAAGAATATGAATTCTGTTTTGGACATATTAAGCAGCAGGTAGTGGTGAGACATCCAGGAAGAGATTGCAGAGACAGTTGGAGACAGGACAGGTGAGATAGGGAGAGGTCAGGGGCGGAGAGGAGATTTACATGTCAGTATAAAAATGATACTGAAAACTAAAAAATTGTATTAGTTAACCAAAAGAAGAGGTGTAGAGTGAGAAGAGTAGAGGGCCAAGGACAGAGCCATGTGGGACTGCAACAGTTAGAGAGAGGGAAGAGGAGCAGACACCAGAGAAGGAAACAAAAAAGGATCGGTTGGATTGGTAGGACATGAGCCCAGAGAAGGCTGCGTCACAGGCCAATAAAGTGGAGAATATTTAGGATAAGGGAGTGATCGACAGTGTCAAAGGCAGTAGAGAGTACATGGAGAATTCGTATGGAAAAATGACCTGTAGATTTAGCTATGAGTAGGTAATTGGTCACTTTTGCTTTTGCTTTCTTGGTGGAGTATAGAGGACGGAAACCAGATTGTAAAGAGCCAAGCAGGGAGTTGGAGTAGAGAAAGTGAGTCAGGTGGTTGTATATAAGTCACTCAAGTATCTTGGAGGCAAAGGACAGAAGAGAGATAGGGCAGTAGTTGGAGGGGGAGGATAAGTCAATGAGAGTTTCTTGAGAATAGGCGTTATTAGTGCATGTTTGAAAGAAGATTGGAATGGGGCTCATGGGGAAAGGTAAATAGGAGGACAGAGGATGGGGAAAACAAGACAACCATTAGACATATCTAACTATAGGTTAATCACATGTAGCAGGGTACCCCCTGGCTACTATTCTACCCAATGGGCTGGCAGTAAACCCTGGTACAATCAGGTTGCCAGTTGTTGGTATGGGGTTTTCCCCTTCACCTTTGGTACTGCACTTGAGTGACAGCAGAGGTCTGTACATCCTGTTGTAGCCGGGATAACGGAGTGCCCTCCTTCTGGCTGTACTTAAGGGCAGGACCGCCCTAAAGTTGGGGGTTGTTCCTTCCCTCTGAGGAAGGCAGTCACACAACTGGGAGCCTGAGATTGGGGCCTTCCCATGTGGACCATACTTCTGCCTTTGCTAGGGAGGTGGGGAAGAGCTAGGATGGCTACGGGTGCTCTTGGCCTGTAGTGACGGTCCAGGGACCATCATCCAGTGAAGGCTGACAGACAGTATCTGGCAGAAGACTGCTGAGTAACTGTTACTGCAGAGTGTAGTAATAAACTATTCCTGTTTTGTAATATACCTCCTGCCTGGTGCGTGAGCTTATTGGGGGGAGAAGTAATAAGTTCTACCATGGAAGATCACTTTCAGTTCCTGGAGTCCATGGCAGATGGAGGTGCTGCACTGCTAAGTAAATATGTTGGGTATGAACACCAGAAGCCTGTTCCTGTGTCCCTACTACCATCGGTGGACGACTCAGCCCTCCTGTTGCCAGCAGGTATATGCCCCATACACCCTTTATGGCCCCTATCAGCGATTGGGTGGGGGAAACACTGTTACACACATATAATCCGACAGCTGAGATAGCTACTGGGGTCATGCAAACTGTAACATTGGCTCATAAATATGGGGTAATCTCCAGTAAGCAAAAAAACTTTCTTATCAAAAAAGACCTGATAATTCCATTTCTATACGTATTACCCAAAAATCATAAAAATCTAATGAGACCACAAGGTTGTCCCATTGTAGCAGGGACAGACTCTATCTTCAAACCGCTAGCTATCTTCACCGATACATTTTTACATCCCCTGGTATTGGAGGCACGACCATACATACAGGACACATCTGACTTTTTGAGAAAAAAATATAGTCTCTCTTCCACCAATGATGATTTGTTGGCTACCATAGATGTGAATAACCTGTATATTTCAATTCCCCACACTGAAAGCATCTAGGCGGTACAGTCGCCTCTTGATCTCAGCCGGCTGTTCAAACCAGGGAGTGCATGCTCATAGTGGATCTGCTCAATATCATTCTTCGTGAGAATTATTTCCTCTTTGAGGACAATTTCTACATCCAGAGTCAAGTTACAGCTATTGGGTCAAACGTGGCACCGACATACACCAACATTTATATGAACAGATTTGAGGTCCAGTTTGTATATAATCATCCATCCTTTTCTGCATGTGGTCGTAATGTGGGTGAGATACATAGATGGCTGGTCTGGCACTGAGGATCACCTCTTAGCATTCATAAGAGATCTCAATTATTCCGTACCGACAATTGGCTTCACAAATGTTATCAGCAAAACATCTTTTAATTTTCTAGATCATTCTTCACCATTGGCACTTATTAAGTACCGATGTTACACTAGCACCAACATTATCGGCCAACCCACTTTTTTCTGATAAAAGAGGCAAAGGCATAAGACATCATTTAATTAAGGCTGACTTGGAGGGAACTAGCAGTAAACAAACATTTTTGGTACACCAAAAATAGGGTGTTACAGATGTTGTAGCTGTGCACAGTGCAGTAGTTTACAAGAGGGTGACACCTTCACCCATATCATGACAGGAAAGAGGTTTAAGATTAAGAACTTCTACACTTGATTGTCTCGTAACGTCGTTTATCTCATTAAGTGCCCCAGTAGCATGGGATATGTGGGGGAGACCACTCAATGTATTAAGGATCAGATTAGACAGCAGAAGGCTGCCATTAGGAGAGGAGATTAAGAATCTCCGGTGGCACACCACTTCACACGAGCTGGGCACACAGTAAGCCAACTGCAGTTTCAAATCATTGATGGAGTGCAGAAGAGACGCAGGGACAGGAACATGACCATGTTCCTATTACAAAAGGAGGCCAGATGGATTAAGATACTGGGCACTATGATCCCAGATGGAATCAATTTTTGAATTAGATCTGAGTTGTTTTTGAGATGGAACCCTATACTACGTTTCCATGTGTTTGTAGTTGGTATTTGCTACTCTGTAATACCTCCAATATGCCGCACCATCTAGTTGTCCGTTGTCCGTGGTCTCTGAAGGGTTTGCGCTTATCATCCTGTCAGCTTGAGGCATCATATCCGTGTCTTCCTGCTTGTGATCTGTCCTCTAGTACGTTGGTCTCTCCCCTCCATTACCCTGCCAATATTTAGATGTTTTTTGGTCCTCAATGTGTCCTTTCTGTAACTATACAGCAATACCGCACTGAACACTATTTAATCATGTGTGACATTATCTACAGTTTTTTTAGCATTAGGCGGTGGGTGGTCCCGTGGTGTCCGACAGCGGAGCACTGCGGCTGTAGACAATGGGGGCTGCACACCAGTTCCAGTTTAAAATTGAATTTATTTGGTGGTCATCGGGAGTACAGATAAACACTCTGACGCGTTTCAGGACTGTTGTCCCTTTATCACTCTTTGATAAAGGGACAACAGTCCTGAAACGCGTCAGAGTGTTTATCTGTACTCCCGATGACCACCAAATAAATTCAATTTTTAACTGGAACTGGTGTGCAGCCCCCATTGTCTACAGCCCCAGTGCTCCGCCGTCGGACCCCACGGGACCACCCACCGCCTATTCAAGTTATTGGCATGATGCACGCACACATCTGAAGTCAGAGCAGCTGTTTTACTGAGACTCCATCACAGAACAGTTCATTAATAGGTATGTACTTTGGTTTACTGGGGATTTAGACAGTGCCTTTATGGTATATATAGAGTTCTGTGTCACTCCTCCAGTTTAACCTGTACACCTGTCTGCCTATATACCATATTGAGCCTCATACAGCTAATTACATGCTCTAATGACCAAATGAACTGTGATTAAAGGTTTAATCAACTGTATACCACAAACAACTGAGCCCTGAAGACCGGGATCATATCCCACATACACAATTTTTTAGCATTAGGTTTCTCTTTTCTCTAGTGTTCCCTTTTAGTTGATTTCTGGCCTTTTTTATACAGCATTTCCCTAGAGTTCTCAACCTCAACGAGTGAGTGGTATACAGCTTTTATTTCATAGAGCATTAAGTTTTTTAGTACTGTGAGAATATTCCCTTTGGGTTTGTCCCTGCATTTTGGGCTATGTCATTATAAGCATTAGTATTTGGCATTTCTATATGTCTATTATGTGATGCACTGATAATCTCTTTGTGTTTATTTTACATATACTTTGTACCTCGTTTGGGCTGGATCATATGTATGGAGCACCTGAATTAATTACTCCGGTGCACACAGGTTAAAGCAACCTCGTCCTGGCCTCTGATGACATCACGAAGCAAGCACATTCAGCCTGTGAGGATTCTGGAACTACATACTTTAACACTCCCCCTGACAGTACAGAAATGACAGTGTGTTGAAGGCAGTCTCACCCTGATATCTTTTGATCACCTCGTTCAGCCTATAGGGTTTGAGCATGATCGAATTTGGCCACACCCCCTGGCAGTGCAGAAGCGGCAGTAAATTGGTTTAAATACTCAGCCGGTGGAAGTGAACATTTAGCAGACCAACCGCAGCTGACTGCATCACCCCCGTTGTTACATCTAAGCGTGAGCAGGTTACTTTATAGTCTGTAACTATTATCATTTGGCTAATAGCCTTGATCTGAATACACATTGCATTCTTTTGGTAGCCTTACTGTGCTCAGTAACTCATGTGCATAGCCTTGGTTTTATTCCCGTGAAGAAGTGGAGGAGCACAGCTGAAAAAAGTAGGGCTGGAGGCAGTTTGAAAATTAAAAATGCTTTAATAGAGATGCATGGTAGCAAAAGCTACATAAAAAGGGTCCTCTAATGCATTTCGCGCTGAATAGTGCTTTTTCAAAGAGCGACCTATGTCCCCGCTGATCCCCCTTATGTGCTAGTCAATGCGGAAGTGCTTTCGCGCCAAAATTCAGTCAGACAGAATCTGGCTGAAGCTGAGTCCCCGTATGTACTACGGTGGCCTCATAGGGTAGAAATACCTCCGCTTTGAAAAGGCAAAGGCGGATGTAGAAAGCAAATGTACAACTTGATACTGGATCAATATTTTAAACAGATACAAGACGAACAGAATAACAAAAGGTTAATAGATATATTAAACAAAGCACTAAATGAAACAAAAGAACAATATATTATACAAAAAAGAAAATAAAATAAAAAATAAGAAATAAAAACATAATCTAACCATAGTGAACTCTAAATTTGATAAGTGGGAACATAAATACTAATACCCACACATGAACCCTAACTCATATCCTCAGTTATACAAATTATCCTCAAACAAAAAAATAAAGAGATTACGTTACTGAGTAAAGACATTGAGCAATTACAGATGAAACTTAAAGCATTTGAGGAAATGGAGCATTTCGACAATAATGACCAGATCCTATCAAACAATTTGGAAAAGATAGAGAAGGAAATCATCCTCAAAAAACAAAATACATTTGAACGTGACAAACAAGACTATATTAGAAAACAAGTGTATGTTTGGCAAAGAAGACCAGCAATAAACTCCAATAGGGGTAGACCAGAAAGAGCTTTCTCCAGCGCCAAGGATAAAGGGAAATCCACAGTGAATCCTAAAAAATCTATTTTGAAAAATAAAACTTCTGAGATGTCCAGTTTTGAGTCGGAAGCCTCTGATGGGGATAGCAGGAACATATCAGTAGCCTTTGACGAGATCACGGACACCTGGAGATCTAGTAGCCGCAATAGAGATGAAAATAGAGATCATCCTACCCCGAGTACATCTGGACAGTCAGTCAACTGGCAGCATACCTACAAAGAATCGGAGCCAAAAAACTGGTCTGGAAGAGGACGAGGAGATCAAGGAAGAAACGGGGCGCGAGGAGCGACAAAACGCAAGAAATATTCATAGATTCATCTGCAGATAATGTTATTAACATTTCAGACAAGACTCTGACCATCAGCCAATTATCCCTTTTGAATAAAGGTCTGAACTTCGCACCGTTGAATAATTTCAACCTCTTCAATACAACCATTGACTTACAATGTTTTATACGGAAATTATGCCTCAAAAAATTCTTCTCCTCTAGGTCAGATGTAGAGCCGTCCCGTCCCAAGAGATGATACCATCCTCCTCTCTAACTGATGAGAACTTGCTCCCTGATCCCTCGCATGCTATTTCAACCTTTAGGGAACTAAGTGTAATTTCTGATATGGAGGGATTGTTACTTGAACAAAATGATGATATACAATGTAATGATATAACAATGTCTAATTTCTTTATCCACCAGCATACAGATTTTAGGAAAAAATCTACAATCATTCCCTACTCCTCTAAGGGCCCCTTCATCTCCACTTTTGAGAGACTAGTGGAACAGGATCTGAAACAACTGTCTGAGAGTTGCTCTTCCATCCGCTTCCCCTATGACAACTTAACTCATGAAGAAAGAGCTGAACTAACTATTCTGCAGAACGATCATTCCATAGTTATTAAAAATGCGGACAAGGGGGGAGCGGTGGTGGTGCAATCATCATCCAGTTATCAACTAGAAGCATTAAGACAACTAAATGATGCTAGTACTTATAAAAAGTTAGGGTATGATCCCACGGTGAACTTTCAGAAAGAGTAAAGAGATTTATTAGATGTGGGGGTGATGCTGTGTGTTCTCAACAAGAAAGAGTTTGATTTCTTGTTGTGTCCACACCCCATCGTCCCAGTGTTCCACCACCTCCCAAAGATCCACAAGTCACTGACCTGCCAACCGTGCAGGCCCATAGTGGCTAGTATTGGAACTTTGGGAGATGGGGTATCACGCTATATTGACGGTTTCCTCCAACCTCTGGTTCACTCATTGCCTTCCTTTTTGAGGGACTCAAATCAACTTTTGAAGGATCTACAGGAGGTCCAATGGAAAACTTCCTACAGTTGGGTTACTATGGACGTCATGTAACTCTATACTATTATACAACATAATCAGGGTATTTCTGCTATACAACATTATCTCCATCTATCCAAACTACCGGTCTCACTTTGCACATTTTTGATTGAAAGTATAACATTTTATTAACACACAATTATTTCACGTTTGACTCACAATTTTATTTACAATTAAAGGGCACTGCTATGGGGACTTCATTTGCTAATCTGTTTATGGGTTTCTGGGAATCTATCTTTATTTTTAGTGATTATAATCCTTTTAGAGAACACATTATTTTTTATAGACGTTATATTGATGATTTGCTTTTTATTTGGGATGGTGATTTTCTTTCTTTTGAAACTTTCTTTAACACGCTTAACATCAATCAGTACAATCTCACATTCACTTATGATTTTGATATTCAACACCTTGCTTATTTGGACATAATGTTGTATATAGATGTCAACAAACTCATTCAAATAGACGTCCATAGGAAGCCCAACTCGCGGAATGCGTTTTTGATGGCAAGTAGCAATCATTCGAGGCCCCTGAAAAAGGGGATTCTAAAGGGGCAATTTTTAAGACTTAGAAGACTCTGCTCCACGGAGGAATCCTTTGATATTCAGGCGGAGGATTTGGTCAATAGATTTTTTAAAAGAGGATATAACAAGGTTGATATTGTTGAATCTCTTGATACAGTTAAAACTCTTGAACGCACTAGTCTCTTTATTGATAAAAAGAATTACAAATATAAAGGGAATAGAAAGAACATGACCAAAAAAAATGGAGAATAGGGTACCCTTCTTTATTACACAACAGTGTAAACAGTCAGATTCCATTAGAGGTATTATTCACAAACACTGGCACACCCTTAAATTGGATACAGATTTACATCATGTGGTCAAAGATGGACCGAAATTCGTTTTCAAAAAAGCTAAATCATTGGCAGATTTTTTGTCACCAAGTTTATTCCGTTCAAATCATCCACAACATATTTCTAATATACCAAAAGGTTTTTATAAATGTGCTCATTGTGTCATCTGCAAATATGCCATTCCATTGAAAAGCATCCAAACATGTAAACCTAAAAGGAATATCAAAGTGTCTACATTTATTAACTGTAACTCGAATTTTATTGTGTACATACTGAACTGTGGTTGTGGTAAACACTACATTGGACGCACCGTTAGACCTCTAAAAGTTAGGATTATGGAGCACGTTAGAGCCATAACAAATCGTACCATTACACATCCAGTGTCACGTCATTTTGCACATTGTGCACAGGGGGGTATCCAGAACTTCACTTTCTCGGCTATTGAGCATGTTCCTCCACCCATTAGGGGAGGTGACAGACTGAACATGCTCAATAGACGAGAGATGTTCTGGATCTTTAGCATGGATTCCTTACACCCGAATGGGATTAATCAAGATTGGGAATTAAAACACTTTTTATAATAGCATTTCATTTCTTAGATCAATCTTTATTCTTATGTCTTTATATTTAGATTTGTATTCATACTTTAAGTTAAATTAGGGGTGATTCTTTTATCTTTTCATTATTTATGGGTTATTTGGCTTGTTATATTATTATTAAGTTGTTGTATTTCATACATCCTTAATATATATCATTTTTTGAATTATCTTTTATATACTCATATATTTGGGTTCTGGATGTGTTTGATAAATTTACTAGCTGTGATGTATTTTTTATTCTAATGGTATATCTAATTGCAGTTTATTTACATATATATAGTATTCCTGTTTTTTGTACTATTTCATATATATACAGATGTATCTCTTTAAATAATATGGTTAGCTATCCATTATTTAGTTTTATTATAAGATTATATATCTCTTTTTATTTAGTTAATAGGTTGTTTATATCATTACATATTATTGAGTTAACTGCTATAAGATGTATAACTGAGGATATGAGTTAGGGTTCATGTGTGGGTATTAGTATTTATGTTCCCACTTATCAAATTTAGAGTTCACTATAGTTAGATTATGTTTTTATTTCTTATTTTTGATTTTCTTTTCTTGTATAATATATTGTTCTTTTGTTTCATTTAGTGCTTTGTTTAATATATCTATTAACCTTTTGTTATTCTGTTCGTCTTGTATCTGTTTAAAATATTTATCCAGTATCAAGTTGTACATTTGCTTTCTACATCCGCCTTTGCCTTTTCAAAGCGGAGGTATTTCTACCCTATGAGGCCACCGTAGTACATACGGGGACTCAGCTTCAGCCAGATTCTGTCTGACTGAATTTTGGCGCGAAAGCACTTCCGCATTGACTAGCACATAAAGGGGATCAGCGGGGATATAGGTTGCTCTTTGATAAAGCGCTGTTCAGCGCGAAATGCATTAGAGGACCCTTTTTATGTAGCTTTTGCTACCATGCATCTCTATTAAAGCATTTTTAATTTTCAAACTGCCTCCAGCCCTACTTTTTTCAGCTGTGCTCCTCCACTTCTTCACGCATATTTGATCTATACCACGGATGGATGCACACACTCATGGAGTTGAAGGGGTCTATCATGTGAGTTATTCATTTATATATACTATATTGTGACTATGACTATAGGGTATTTGCATGGCTCCAGCCTTTGGTTCAGGACACCATCCCTCTCCATAGTGATTACACTAGGAGTCCCTTTATATAAGGACTTTATTGTGGTTTCATTTTGAGGGTGGCTATATGTCTTTCTGTCCATGTGTGGCTTTATTTGGTGAGCTATATGCCCTGTCACATGTCTATATACCTGCACTGATTTGACTTAACCCTTGACTCCTGGGCTATATTGCCAACATTGGATCATCCTGGGAATTAGAAGCACCATACGGAGATTCATTTCTCATCTTTTGTTGGTTTTATTCCCGTAGGCATTTTGCTGCCTGCATTTGCTCCCCACTTTGGTGTGTTTCGAGGTTAGGGTTAAGGGAGAGGGAAGTACCTGTGGTCTTGCAGATCATAGGGAAAGGGCCAGAAGAAGGGGTTTATCCCTGAAACATTGCCCCCCTCTACTTACCTTTTATTTTGTTGCACCCTCCATTTTTATCCCCATTTTTCCCCCATCCCATCCTCCCTATTTTTTGCTTTCCCTCCCCTTGTTTTCACCACCCTTATCCTCCTATTTACCTTTCCCATGAGCTGTCTTTCCACACCTGGAATTGTTATCACCACCCCCTTATGATCACACCCACGTCTACTATTGTGTATACGCTCATGTTAAGATACACTTAAATATTAAAGCTCTATATTTGCAGATTTTCGGTTAGTTCTATTTTTGAGTGCTGTTTTGTTCATGATTATTTGGGAGGGTTGAGTGCCCCCCTTGTTCTTGTTGCATCACTTAGAAGTATTTAATTCTTATACTCACATTGGGGGCTATGCACTAAGTTCCGAGCTTTCGCGCTGGCCTGAAAAAAATTAGCACGTGCGATAGAAAATGAAGCCGGCGGCGCGATTCACTAAGGCTCTGAGCCCATTTTCTATCGGACATGCCCAAAACTGGCTTATCGTGCGTGCAAGCTTTTTTCCCTCTGCTATCGCACTTAAAGTTCCCGTACGCTAGCTGATAGAAAAAAAAGCCGCATGTAACATTTGCATGGAGATTTGCCATCTCCATGCAAGGCTGTTACAGGCGATCGTACACTAAATAAATACATTTTAATTATAGTGTACATGAGCAGGGGGTCTCCGCAGCTGAACCGCATTGGTTTCAGGTCCGAGGACCCCCTACTTCAGGAGATATAGGCCCCGTTATGGGGTGCCGGTATCCCCTGCACTTTCAAGCTTCCGCGTCACGTGACCGGGACATTTAAATTCTGCAGGGGATACCGGCACCCCATAAAGGGGCCTGTATCTCCTGAAGTAGGGGGTCCTCGGACCTGAAAACAATGCGGTTCAGCTCAGGAGACCCCCTGCACATCTACATTACTGTCAAAACACACATAACAATAAACAATAATTCATTATCATAGCGGATAACCGCTATGGTAATGAAGCTGCATTCATGTAAATTTTAATAATAGTGTGCGGGAGCAGGGGGTCCCCTGAGCTGAACTGCATTGATTTCTGCCTCAGTGACCCCCTGCTTCCCAAGTTACAGGCCCCGGTATGGGGCATTGGGTGCCAGTGTCGCCGCCATCTTTATAGCGTCCAAGACGCGACGTGGGCTCTATAAAGATGGTGGCGACACTGGCCTCCGATGCCCCAAACCGGGGCCTGTAACTCAGGATGCAGGTGGTCTCTGAGGCAGAAATCAATGCGGTTCAGCTCAGGGGACCCCCTGCTCCTGCACACTATTAATAAAAATACATTAAAGCAGCTTCATTACCTTAGCGGCTAACCGCTAAGGCAATGAAGGGGTTAAGGCACAATATCATGTTTATTGGGGCCAATTGCCCCCAATAAACATAGCAATATACAACACACATCCCCCCGCCCCCTTACACATACAGTACAGTAATGGGCAAAATTACTATTATCCACATATGGATAATAATGCATTTGCCCATTGTAAATACATATAACTTTTAATAAATACAGTAAAAACATATTACACTTACCATTTACAGGCACCCACAATGAAGGCCATCTTCATCCTCATCTTCATCCTGCCCATGCCCCCTCCGATGCTGCAAAACATACACAAGAATAAAAACATCCAATGTAATGTCCCCTAACAACTTAATCACTATAGCGGTTATTAACCGCTACAGGCATTAAGGGGTTAACCCACCCTCACTCACCACACCATACATACCCTCCCCCACTAACCCCCCACCCCGTGAGGCCCAACCACCCTCACCCACTACCCAGCCGGGGAGACCTACCCACATACCCTTGGGGCCAATACCCCCTCCCCCCACCCCCAGTACCCACAATAAAAACAATACACTGCCCCACAATAAACATAATTATTTTTATTAAATACATAACCCACCCCCTGTGCCCCCCCAAAAATACATGATTTATTATTTTACATACAGGGTTCATACCCCAGGCCCACGTGAGTCCCTGTTGGGCCTGACGGGTCACCTCAAAGACCTACAGTTTACCAGCAACTTGTTTCATACAGGTTCTGGAGACCTGTTGGTGGGTCCCGACAGGCACCATGGCCCACCAGGTGGTCTGAACGGGTCACCGTGGACCACAATTGGGTCCCCACGGTAGGCCCGCAGATGTCTGGGGGCCCCGGGTTAGACCCATAGGTGTCTGAAGGGCCTCGGGTAGTTCCCACAGGGGTCTGGGGACCCACGGGTGGGCACTATGGGTCCGCGGTGCCCCCATAGATGTGGGGCCACCGGTTCTTCCCTGCACACTACGGGTCCGCGGTGCCCCCACAGATGTGGGGCCACCGGTTCTTCTCTGCAGACTATGGGTACGTGGTGCTTCCACAGAAGTGGGGCCACCGGTTCTTCCCCGCAGTTGTCCCCCATGGACCCACCAGCCTGATACCCGTGAGATACCCGAGGATACCTCAGGTGGTCTCCAGTCTCACGCAGAACCAAAAGGAACCAACCCTGAATGTAAATAAAATAAACCTGACCTATACATTAAATACATCAATCCCCCCCCCCTAACACTTACAGTACAATAATGTACAAAATAACTATTATCCAGATAGGAATAATAGATTATTTGCCCATTATTAAACACATTAACTAGCATAATAAAATAAACAAAGTTCTACTTACCTCATCAATAAGAAGCCCCCATCGCCAGCACAATCCTTGTCCTCCGTTGCCAACAAAATACATAGCCAATACATAGCAATAACATTCAGATATCAATTTACCCTTTAATCACCTTATCGGATAATAACCGCAAAAGTAATTAAGGGGTTAAGCCACCCTGGCCCGATACCCACCCGTCACCCATTCATTTGTACAGTGGCTTCATCATGCATCTATATATACACACACACACACACATATATATATATATATATATATATATATATATATATATAGAACGAAAAGAAGGCTCCCATAGCATAATACTGTATTTTAATAATAATGATATGTGCAAATAGATCACGGACACTTACAATGTGCAAGGTAAATAAAGGCAGTGGTTAAAAGTCTTTAACATCACCTGTTGGAGCCTCCGTTGGTAGATATCGTGTTCTAGGTCCAACACACTCCTGCTGCGGATACCAGGAAGGTGCACTTAGTCTCCTCCTGGTAGTCAAATCCCGCGAGAGTTGGCAACCATTGATACCACTGGTTGCGGACACAGCAGACAAGCTCCCTGCACCGATCCTCCAGAATAGAATGAACCAGACAGGCTCCAAAGTGGTGGATGAATGAACAAAGTACTCCAAATTGAAATATATATTTAAAAGTACAATGCTAGCTCCTTCCCTACGCGTTTTGTCGCTGCATGCAACTTCCTCACGGCATGGAAAATACATCCCAACTCTGATTGGCTCTAGTACCATGTGACAGGCTTTCAATGACGTCACATCCGTTCTCCCCAAAGCCTCTGTCACATGGTCTTCTAGAGCCAATCAGAGTTGGGATGTAGTTCCCACGCTCTGACTGGCTACCGTACCATGTGAGGCCGCCATCTTTCTTTTCATGATGTCATCTTAAAGGCAATTGAAGCACAGCCATTCTGATTGGCTGTGCTTTCATTGCCTTTAAATGACGTCATCATTTTTTTTTCTCGGCCAAAGCACATGGTTTTCACGGCCCAATTAGGGCCGTGGGAACCATGTGACAAAAATGTGACGTCATAGGCTTGTAAAAGCCTATGTCGTCTCATTTTGAAGGCAGACGCCGAGGAGGAAGGACCTCCTACAGAAGAAAGAAGGCCAGGGCATGGCCGAAGAAGACAAGAAGACCCCGGAGGAGAGCCGCAGATAGAAGAAAGAAGAATACAGATGAAGATGGATTACAAATAGAAGACCCGTGGATTGTTTTTTTTTTTTATTTTAATGTTTATTATTTTATGGTTTATTATTTTATGGGTTCTTGTGCGTGGATTGGTTCGAGAGTAAGCTGTTCAACGGGAGTCGGTGAGTGGGTCAAGTAATGGTAAGTGAACAAAAGAAATGTATTTTATTTAACTTGCTCTTTTTTTTTTTTTTTTTTACATGTGTTTTTTTTTTTTTTTGTACATCATTTCTTGCCACTGTATGTATGTATGTATGTATATACAGATAAATGTAAGGTTATGCATTTGGGAAGCAAGAATAAACAGGCGACATACAAATTAAACGGGATAAATTGGGGGAATCCTTGATGGAGAAGGATTTAGGAGTGCTTGTGTAAGGATTCGAGGAATGCGTCCCCCGCGGCACACTCCCTCCTTACCTGCAGCTTCAAACACCTCCGCCGACATCACTACGCGCACAAGCAAATGGAGAGGTTCTTATGACATCATGGGTACTGGCCCCTCCTCCCGTTCACGTCACGTGCGTGTGTACCACTCACCATCTGCGTGTCAACATCACTATCTAGTTCATCACTCCCACCTGTCTCCTCACCGCTCCACCTATCCTGTCTCTGCTGAGGCTGCTCCTCCACTCCTCCCCCTGTCTCATTGGGTCTGTTCTCCTATATATGCTCAGCGTTGCCACTGGCACTTTGGCTGAGCATAATTCCTTGTAGCCTGTGTGTTCCCACTTCCCC
This sequence comes from Ascaphus truei, assembly GCF_040206685.1. Lineage (NCBI taxonomy): Eukaryota > Metazoa > Chordata > Amphibia > Anura > Ascaphidae > Ascaphus > Ascaphus truei. The sequence continues at coordinate 482,053,458 of NC_134483.1, forward strand.
GTTCCAAGCTTTATCTTGCCTTGCCTTGTTCTAACCTTGTTGCTGTTTGATTCCCTGTGATCTGATCTGGCTTGAACTTTGGACTCCACTCTTCTGGATTACTGAAACCGGTTTACCTCTGACCTTCGCATCTCTCCAACCCCTGACCACGGCACTCGGACTTCGACTATTCTCCTGTCTCCAACCCCTGACTACGGCACCCCGGATATCGACTATTCTACTGGCTCCGACCTCCGACCTCGTCAAGGACTGTTCTCCCATCTCCAATACCTACCCGGCTAACCTAACTATCCACTCTCCAGACATGCCCTCGTTGCTGCGGGTGGCATTTACACCTTCCCACATTAGTACCGGGGTTCCACCTTGTTTGTGGGGAGCATCATCATTACAGTATGCTAAGCCACCCAAACCACTGAGGTGGGTCAAGCCTTGTCCTCCGTTGGTGACAGGTGTCTCCAACTGGAGGCTCAGGTCCCTAAGTCAGAGTTTCTCGACAATTTTCGCTGCAGCAGGCACAGCCGGGCCCCCTGAGGCCTGCAAACTTTTTTATGCCCACACTTGAACATACCTTTTTGGCTGAGCCACATCTCCCTACCCCCAACCGCTATGCGGGCGACCCCCATGTGTGTAGAGTTTTCCTCAATCAGTGTGCAATTCAATTCGAGCTAACACCTTCCCGTTTTCCCTCTGCAAGGTCTTAAGTGGCATATATCATTGCCCTGCTTACTGGAGATGCTCTGACTTGGACATCCCCCATCTGGGAACAGAGACTAGACCGTACCCAGGATTTCGCATGCTTCACGAGGGAGTTATAGCAAGTCTTCGACACCCTTGGCCATAAGGTGACCACAGCATCCTCCTTGCTCCACCTTCCCTAGGGGCATTGGCCCGTCGCCAGGTACGCCCTAGAGTTTCTAGCTATCGCAGCAGAGACGGGTTGGAACCAGGAGGCCTTGTTGGCGGCTTTCTGTCAGGTTTTATCCGAGTCTCTCAAAGACGAACTGGACACTCAGGAACGACCTACCAACCTAGAGGAACTCATCGCTATGTGTATCCGTGTCGATCAGTTCTTTCAGGAGAGGAAGGCCGAGCGCTCTCACTCCCGGCCCCTGACGGCCAGATCACCCGCTTTTCATTTTACTCCAACAGATCCGCCGGTTACACATGATCCGGAACCCATGCAGCTGGGAAGCCATCGATTGTGCTTCTCCAAGAGACAGCGCCGGCGGGATAGCAGATTCTGCCATTACTGTGGTCATCCCGGACATCAAGTGCTTCGCTGTCCTCTCAAACCAAGAAATGCCAGCACCCAATTAGGAACAGGGGAATCACATTGGGTACTATCGCTCCTTCCCCTACTATCCAGGAAATATTGCTGACCTACAGTAGATCATGCTTCCCATATCCCTCAGTGGGCCTGAATTCCAAGTCACAGCATCCGCATTTATCGACTCTGAGTCAGGAGGCAATTTTATTGACTACAATTTCACCTTGAAGAACGCAATCCCACTCATCCGCAAATCTGTACCTGTCGGGTTGGAAGCCATCGACGGAAGTCCTCTCCAGCCAGCTTTCATTTATTTGGAGACCAGCAAACTCTCTCTCCTAACAAAGGACGGCCACAAAGAGGAGATCTCTCTGGATGTTATCCATACGCCATCCATGGAGGTAATCTTGGGCCTTCCTTGGCTTCAACTACACAATCCTCATCTCGATTGGACCGACAAGGAACCGTTGTGCCGAGACTTGTACTAGCCCCCGACAACAAGTCTGCAGTCTAAAAATACCCAAGCAGGATAAGGGCACCTTACCTGAAGTCTACAGAGACTTCAAAGATGTTTATGACAAGGTACATTCCGAGCTATTCCCCCTCACCGTCCCTTTGATTGCCGATCGATCTCGTGCCAGGCTCTGCTTTACCCAGAGCTAGATACTACCCCCTTTCTCTTCCTGAGACCAAACCCATGTCGGAGTACATCCAAGAAAACTTAAAGAAAGGGTTTATTCGGAATTCTTCATCCCCAGCCAGTGCAGGATTTTTCTTCGTCAAAAAAAAAACGGATCTCTCCACCCTTGCATACTGTAGATTACAGAGGGCTTAATAAGAGCACCTTGAAAAAATGCTACCCCTTACCTCTTACTGTATTTCTGAATTTTTTGACCGCCTTCATGGGTCTACTATTTTTTCTAAACTGGATCTCCAGGGGGCATATAACTTAGTGTGAATACGTAAGGGCGACGAGTGGAAGACAGCCTTCAACACTCACGATGGCCATTACGAGTATCTGGTCATGCCCTTTGGTCTGTGTAACGCCTCGGCCTTGTTCCATGAGTTCATTAACAAAATCTTTCAGGATCTCTTCAATCTTTTTGTTATAGTTTATCTAGACGACATTCTTATTTTTTCTAAATCCCTTGCGGAGCACATTAATCACACCAAACTGGGTATATCACGTCTCCGAGAGAATCACCTCTATGCCAAACTAGAGAAATGCCAGTTTCACCAGACTTCTACGGCATTTCTAGGCTACAGTATTTCGGACTCCGGCTTCTCCATGGATCCGGCCAAATTCAAAGCAGTCTTGAACTGGCAACAATCTACCTCTTAAAGCGAATCAGCGATTTTTAGGATTCGCGAATTACTACCATAGATTAATTAGAAAGTTTTCATCCACGGTAGCCCCGATCATAACCTTAACTAAAAAGGGGCAGATGCCACTTCCTGGCCACTTGAGGCACTCCAGGCCTTCGACCTATTCAAAAAAGCATTTGTTTCCGCCCCTATCTTGGTTCACCAGATCCAAAACTACCTTTTACACTGGAGGTGGATGCATCGGACGTGGGTGCCGGGGCCATATTATTTCAGAGACTCTCACCTCAGGCCAAACTACACCCTTGCAGGTTCTTTTCAAAGAAATTCTCCTTGGTAGAGCAGAACTATTATGTCGGTAACTGGGAGCTCTTAGCTATAAATCTTGTGTTACAAGATTGAGACATCTCCTGGAGGGTACTGAGAACCCAATCACCATTCTCACTGATCATAAAAACTTGTTGTACATAGAAAGCGCCCGACGTCTGGGAGCTCGCCAGTCTCGCTGGTCACTTTTTTTTTCAAGGTTTAATTATATTATTTCTTTCATTCCTGGATCAAAAAATGTGAAAGCTGACGCCTTGTCCCGCCAATTCTTAGTAGAGGACATATCTGAGGATATATCAGAAACCATCCTTCCGGCCAAATACATCCTTTCCGCCAATTCATTTGATGTATTGGATGACATTTTGGCTACCCAAACACACATTCCAGAAGGTTGAGAGGTTCTGGAGGGTTGCTTATATGCCGCACAACGATTACACAAGAAAAGCGTAGAATGGGATCACTCGTCCTAGTCTGCCGGTCACCCTGGTACCAGAAGAACCACAGACCTTATCAGATGAACCTTTTGTGCCCACCATGTTAAAAGACATTGAAGAATTTGTTAAGTCCTGTTCCACTTGCGCTCGCAGCAAAACAGTACGCAACAAAATACCGGGTCTTCTATGTCGTCTCACCATACCGGATCACCCCCGGAGCTCTTAGCTATCAATCTTGTGTTACAAGAGTGAGACATCTCCTGGAGGGTACTGAGAACCCAATCACCATTCTCACTGATCATAAAAACTTGTTGTACATAGAAAACGCCCGACATCTAGGAGCTCGCCAGTCTCGCTGATTACTTTTTTTTTCAAGGTTTAAATATATTATTTCTTTCATTCCTGGATCAAAAAATGTGAAAGCTGAGAGCGCATGCGCGGCGGTGGAGAGAATGGAGTCCTAACCACAGAGCTCCGTCCCCACCGGCACATGATTTTGAAATAAAAGCGGCAAAACAAGATACTCACAGTCACAAAACTGAACGAAAGATAAATAAACCTCCACAGATGGCTTCTAATAAAACAGCGCGGACTAAAAACCAGCAAATCTCCACTTATCTCAGGAAGAAAGGGGGCACTCCAGCAGATAAACCGGGGACTCCCGCGCAAACAACCAACATGGACCCCGATTATCTATCCTCTACAGAAGAGGATAGAGATGAAGAGATGGTCCGGAGAAAAGATCTTAAAGAATTCTGTGCCAAAATGCAGACATTTTTCAAAACAGAGCTTTGGGCCATCAGACAAGATGTAGATGCATTAGGTGAGCGGACGGCCACCTTAGAGACAACAACAGAGGAAACAACCATTGCCCTAACACAAACTCAAGAGCAAGTCAGCACACTGCATGAAAGAATTAAATTTCTAGAAGATAAGGCAGAAGATGCAGAAAATCGCGACAGACGGTGTAATATACGCCTGAGAGGAGTACCCGAAAATATAACAGATCCGGCAGATTTTACCAACAACTGGCTGGAACACCTATTCCCAGATAAACCGGAGTCAGAAATCTGTTTGGACCGGTGCCACAGAGCTCTGCGTGGTAAACCGCAAGCAGGAGACCCCCCTAGAGATATTGTGGCCCGCTTCCATCACTACCGCACCAAAGAGGAGGTGTGTAGGATTGCCAGGGAAGCAAAGTCTCTGGAGTTTGAAGGAGTCAGGCTCCAGGTTTACCAGGACCTTGCTCCAGCTACCCTCTCCAAAAGAAAAGCTCTAGCCCATATCACAAAGACACTCAGGGATAAAGACATTAAATATCGTTGGTTGTTCCCGTGTGCTTTGCTCTCTATTAAAAATGGTGCTGCACACATTCTGCGGAGACCGGAGGACGGGGAGGGCTTTTTGACCAAACTTGGGGCCACAGGATCACCTCAAGGCCTGTCTCGCCCCCCTTCACCCAGCTCGAGGGCAACTGCCACCACGGGGAGCAAGGCTGCCCGTCCCAAGCATGGCTCTAAGATCAGCGATGCCACCGATACCCGTAGCACCAAATAAATCCTTCTCACGCAGCAGTGCCTTTTATGAAGCATTATACCCATCTATATCCTCTAATTACACTCCACCAAGCAGGAAGACGACTTACCAGGGCCGTTGTGGAAGATGGAGTGCTCGGAGCAGCTCCGTCCACAACTTTGAAGCGGCAGCCATCTTCCCTTGGTCCTTCTCCTTGGTGAGCGGGAGGCAGAATGGCTTTCCCGCGCTAGAGGTCTGACGTCATCGCCAGGCTCCTCCCTCTCGCGAGATCTTGGACACTTCCTGGAGATCTCGTGTACCCAAGATGGCTGTGCCCCGATACAGAAACCTGTATCTTAAAGACAGCAACCCATCTGTGAGACTAAAGTGGAGAGGCAATAGGCGATTGAACTTATAGCCTGCCCCACTTTCAAGAACTTACAGGTCCCGTTCCCGGTTACAGTTACAGTTACACTAAGTTTTCAAAATAAAGTTACAGTAAAGTTACAATAATCACAAAAGTTTAAAAAAAAAAAAAAACCATAAGATTATACATGAATATAAATGAATATATGCATGTGCTATATACTTTATAATATATATTCGTTGTATGCTATATGCCATAAACATGTTATATATATGTCTAGGTTATACATATGCTGTATGTACATATAAGTAATACATTAGATGCTGTATGACATGCACAATATATATACACTGTTTGCATTTATATAGTATATATATGTACTCTAAATATATACACTAGGAAGCTGTAGAGCTAGGAGTTGTAGACGTATATACATTCACTGAAATATACTATATCATACTATACTACACTATATGCTATGTGCCATTTACAGGCTGTATATACATGTATGTTTTGCGTATGCGGTGTATATATGTATGTATATGTATATATATATATATATATATATATATATATATAGGTAGTACATATACCCTTTGTTCTCTATTTATACGCTATATTATATGCACGATATATATATATAATAGGGAGCTGTATAACTAAGAAATATAGACAGGTATATATATATTCTGTAATATACTATACGAAGATATAATATATCGAGATGTGCTATAGTATGCAGATACTAGAGGTGTACTATACGAGTAATCTGTGCATATGGGATGTTCAGGTATACATTCGTAGGAATATATATATATATATATAGGTAGGTAGACTTTATACGTACAATTTATGCTATATTCTATATGTATATCTTTAGCTATATACAAGACACTGTTTATTCTATATACTATTATCCTCTATTATTCACTTTCTACACTGTTAGTCGCATTATTATCCCTACCAATATACCCCAGATAATCATAGTAGACACCTAATGTCATATAAAAATAGGATTCAATATAGTTGACCCAGAGATTCCATACGAGACGACAGACTCCTAAAAGATCCACACATAATTTATATCGATAATGTAAGTGATTGAGCAGTGTAATGTATATATAAATACTGTATTAAGATCTATACTATACATAAGAGGTATATGAAGTGTATATGTTTATATCTCTCATAACTTTTGGATTATTATCCTCAACAAAATAGCAGTTAATACAGTTGATACATTTTACATTGTTCATTATCCTATGCATTGGTTAAAGATATGTTTATTTATTCTAGGAAGATATAGTCGCCCTATCTACCTTATATGTCCATATATCTGTTTTATATGCCTTATTTGTATCATTTGTCATATGTCATGTACAGGCATTCCCCGCAATAATATACGCAATAAGATCGGAGCATTATTTACGATAGTCTACAAAATGTTGCTTCATAGTTGCTATACGTTGAGAAAGTTTTGATTATGATTAACATTGGGTTTTACGGTTACCCAGGAGGAATGTAATTGATATCCCTGTTCATATTAAGGTTCTAAATGTTATGAGGCACTCAAGAAACCCAAATTAAGCTGCCGCAGTTAATAAGTTATTGAATTTATGGAAATTGTGCCGGTGGGGTTATCCCCGGCGACGCGCATGTGTTTTTCTTTTTGGTCCCTCAACAGGAGAGACCAACCACAAGTCCCAGGTAGGATTGCCTCCAATACAGGAGTCCGGCTCATCCATGAGATGGAGCCAGCAGACCTACCTACTGGGCACAGGAACATCCCTCGGGGGCTCCCGAGACACGTTCCTGTTTTTTGTTCACTCCTTTTTATACTTTTCCCTTTTTATATGTTGCTTTTTAACCCACGTTATACCCCTCTTGTAGCCTCCCTTGTTTTGTCTACCTATCCTTCCTATGTCCCCTTCCCTACCTTCCCATGGACAAACGGAGCCCTATGGATGAGACTAATCGACGCACTTATGAGAGGAACATCGGATAGATTCAACGGAGCAATGGCTAAAGGTGAGTATAAGGGTCTTTACACTGGTTACTTCTACCACTATGACACATGGCGTTAACCTTAATATCTCACAATGTAAAAGGCTTTAATAGTCCAATCAAAAGAAAATTAGCTTTTACGGACTACAAGAGAAAACAGGCAGATGTGTTGTTCTTGCAGGAGACACACTTCAATAAGAACAACCCACCCAAATTCCTAGACAAGGGCTTCTCCCAATATTTCACTTCATCAGCTTCAATCAAAAAAAGAGGGGTAGCCATTCTGTTCAATAATAAAATCCCATTTGTCTCACAGACAATTAAAAAAGATACCGAAGGCCGCTATATTATATTAGTAGGAATGATCCATGAACAGCCTATTACATTGGCCTCCCTATACGCTCCCTGTATACAAGACGCAACTTTCTTTGATAAATTCTTCAAAATACTAAACTCAGTAGCCAAAGGCTGCGTCATTGTAGGAGGAGATTGCAATATAACAATGCATTCAGATATAGATAGATCAAGAGGAGGAGTCTCTGACAATAAAAAAGCGCAATCCGCCCTTCATAGAGGCCTGAAAGACACCCAGTTAGTGGATATATGGAGAGAGCTCCATCCATCTACCAAAGATTACACCTTTTATTCCCACCCACATACCTCATACAGTAGAATCGACTACCTCTTTATCTCGTGCCACCTGGTTCCTATGGTCACGCAAACAGAGATCCATGATATTTCATGGTCTGACCACGCACCAATAGAGCTAAGGTGCAATAATATCCGACCCAATCGGCCAGGTGCAAACTGGAAACTTAATGAGTCTATTCTAAAAATACCTGAAATATGTGATATAATAGATCAAGAAATAGTTCAATTTTTCACAATAAACACAGGCTCTGTGGAATCCCATATGATACTTTGGGAGGCTCATAAAGCAACCTTAAGGGGCATATTGATCAACATCACAGCTAAACGAAAACGAGAAAGAGATTCCAAAATTAAACTGCTCCAATCTAAATTACATTCCCTTATCTTAAACCACAAATCTAATCCCGACTCACAAACAACTCATGATCTAAAAGATACAAAAATTGAACTAAACATGCTATTGACTTCCAGAGCAGATAACTCCCTGAGTTGGTCCAAGAGGAAATTCTATGAGAAAGCTAACAGGCCGGATACGATGCTAGCTCGAGCTTTAAAAGATAGGCAATCTAAGTTTAACATCCAAGCTATACGCTTAAAATCAGGCATACAAACAGCCAACCCCAAAAAGATAGTAGAAGAATTCGGTTCATTTTATAGTTCCCTATATGATGGTAAGAAAGTGGCACATAATATCAATACGAGCAGAGCTCTAAGAGATTTCTTAACCAGCTCAAAGATAGGGAGATTGACAGAGCAGGACAAAGAGGCCCTGGGCGCCGACTTCACATTGGAAGAAGTGTCTCAGGCCATCAAAGAACTTAAACCATCAAAGGCACCAGGACCAGATGGTTTCTCGGGGCTATACTATAAGAAGTTTTCAAATTCACTAGCCCCACAGCTGCTCCACATGTTCAATGCTATACTAGCGGGAGCCCCAGTCCCCGAGGATATGCTGCGGGCGTCTATATCTCTAATACACAAACCTGGCAAGGATCCGCTGAATTGTAAAAGCTATAGGCCAATTTCCTTAATCAATACCGATATAAAAATATATGCTAAATTGTTGGCCAACAGATTAAGTCTAATCCTACCCAGACTAATACATCCAGATCAGGTCGGCTTCATCAAAGGAAGACAAGCAGCGGATAACACCCGACGATTTATTGATCTGCTAGAATTGGCAAATAAAAATAACACTCAAACTATGCTATTAAGTCTGGATGCTGAAAAAGCTTTTGATAGGATCGACTGGCCATACTTAAAAGAGACGCTAGCAGCATTTGGCTTCGGGGATAGGGTGAGCGGAGCGATTATGTCGCTGTACTCAAGCCCATCCGCTAGGGTTATACATCAGGGCTTCCCCTCACTTCCATTTCAAATTCAAAGCGGCACAAGACAGGGGTGCCCTCTATCTCCCCTCCTGTTTGCCCTATGTATCGAACCTCTAGCAGCACGCATTCGAGATAATACTGATATCTCAGGGTTAAACGCATACGCTCAATCCCATAAAGCGGCCCTGTATGCAGATGATATCTTACTAATCATTTCAAAACCCCTCACTTCATTACCAAATCTATTTGATCTACTAGACAAATTCTCCAAAATCTCTGGGTTTAAAATAAACCAATCCAAATCTGAAGCTCTGAATATCAATCTCCCTAGACATACGGAAAAACTATTGAAACTAAATTTCAAATTCAATTGGCAGAAGAAGTCTATAAAATACCTAGGAACTCATATCACCAAAGATGCAAAAAGCATCTACAATGCAAATTATCCCAACCTAATTTGGACGTTGAAACAGGACCTAATCAGATGGTCTTCCAAGAAGATTTCTTGGATAGGTAGGATACATAGCGTTAAAATGAATCTACTTCCCCGTATCCTATACCTCTTCCAGACACTACCAGTGCCACTCAAACTGAAGGATATACTCTCACTTCAGTCTGCAATATCTAACTTTATCTGGAACGGAAAGAAACCGAGAGTAAATAAACTGAATATGAAAAGACCTACCTTAGCTGGCGGCTTGGCGGTACCCTGCCTGTTAGCATACTATAAAGCGGCTCAATTAAGTCATATTATTCAATGGCATTCTGACCCTACATTGAAGAGATGGGTAGAATTAGAAAGTGCCGCGTGCTCTCCATTAGAGCTCAGTAGTCTGATTTGGTTACCTAAATTAGCGAGGAAACCCGCTACCCTGCCGCTCACCTCAATGACCAACTCTCTATCGGTTTGGGAAGCAACTAGAATTAAAAACTCACTCACATCAAGATGCTCTTTGATGTCCCCTCTTTGGAACAACCCGAATTTTGCACCGGGCCTAATTGGTAACAACAGTTCTATCTGGAAACTAAAAGGATATAATAGACTCAAAGATTTAGAAGGATACAACCTAAAAATCAAAACATTCGACCATATCAGACTAGAAAAAGACATCCCCCACACAGAATTCTATAAATACCTCCAGATAAGAGCATTTTACAACAAATCCGCCCCATACCCTCCCCTGACAAATTTCGAAAAGCTCTGCCGGGTAGAAACCGACACTAAGGGACTTATATCTACGATTTATGGAGAGGTAGTCGAGTCCGCTACATCTAAATTGCAAACCCCTTCATTCCAAAACCAATGGGAATTAGACCTAGGGGAGACCTTAGAGGAAGAAGATTGGAACTCCATATTTTTAGCCACTGCCAAAAGTTCCATATGCACAACACTGAAGGAGAACGCATATAAAGTCCTAATGAGGTGGTACCTCACCCCACTCAAATTATCTAAGTTCGCTCCAGGGTCCTCCCCACTGTGTCCCAAACAATGTGGAGGAACAGCTGACCTGTTACATATGCTGTGGTCTTGCCCTCGGATCTCCCTGGTTTGGGAACAAATTAGGAATTGGATCCAGAGGATTTTTGACCTCTCTATTCCCCCAGACCCATGGCTGTTTCTCTTAAACAGACCAGTAAAAGGCCTATCAAAATCGCATAATAAACTCATTGCACATTTCGCAATAGCAACGCGGTGTGAGATCGCAGCACTATGGAAACGCCCCGAAGTTCCAATTATCCCAAAGATTCGGAATCGTATTTGGTTTATTTGCCAGATGGAAAAATTAACTAGCTTAGTTAATGACACTGGCGACAATTTCCTAAAAGTCTGGACCCCTTGGCTAGCACAGACAGACATCCCCGGGGTAGAGCGTGACACAATTTGGCTATGATAGCAATAGATGCGTTCTCCTGCAGTGGGGTGAAGCCCATTTCCACAACAAATACCTCACACAATATGAGTTCGCTCATATATACCTTCCCCTAGCTACTGCGGCTATTCGGCGGCAGCAAAGACCTCTCAACAGCCTTCAGAGAATATTCCATCCATTTCCTCCGTTTTCCCATTCCCATCCTACACCCCTTCCCTCTTCCCTCCTCCCTCCCCCTCTTAATTTTTTTTTTTTTTTTTTTATTATAATTTATTTCTGTTATTATTATCCCCCGACCCCTCACAATATGAATGACTATCCTTTACCACATGGTTAAATAGGGCTCGAAAAACCATGTGGGTCAGTTATGTGTTAATTAATGTTCACTACATGCTATTTTGAACAATATTTGTTTAAATGTTTTTTTTTATATATATATATGTATAACAAGCATGTACTCATCAATAAAATTCAAGTTATAAAAAAAAAAAAAAAAAAAAATGTGAAAGCTGACGCCTTGTCCCGCCAATTCTTAGTAGAGGACATATCTGAGGATATATCAGAAACCATCCTTCCGGCCAAATACATCCTTTCCGCCAATTCATTTGACGTATTGGACGACATTTTGGCTACCCAAACACACATTTCAGAAGGTCGAGAGGTTCTTGAGGGTTGCTTATATGCCGCACAATGATTACACAAGAAAATCGTAGAATGGGGTCACTCGTCCTAGTCTGCCAGTCACCCTGGTACCAGAAGAACCACTTATCAGATGAACCTTTTGGTGCCCACCATGTTAAAAGACATTGAAGAATTTGTTAAGTCCTGTTCCACTTGCGCTCGCAGCAAAACAGTATGCAACAAACCACTGGGTCTTCTATGTCCTCTCACCATACCGTATCGCCCCCTGAGTAAGGAGTAATCTATTGATGGACTTTATTGTTGAACTTCCTGCCTACAGGGGAATGAGCACCATTCAGGTCATAGTTGACAGATTCTCGAAGCAATCAAACTTCATTCCCTTAAAAGGATTGCCCAATTCAGCCACCTTGGTGGACATCTTCATCAGGGAGATTTTCCGCATCCACGGCATACCGCTGCCAATAATCTCCGACCGCGGATCTCAATATATTTTTAAATTCTGGTGGTCTTTTATTCAAAGAATGGGCATCTCCCTACACTTCTCCTCAGGGTACCACCCCCAGACCAATGGACAGATGGAGAAGACTAACCAGACCTTGGAACAGTACCTACAGTGCTTCATCTCAGAGTCCCAAGACGACTGGGTAGACCTGCCCTCCTGGGCAGAATTCGCCCATTTTTTATTAATTATGGGTTTCACCCAACACGCCTCCCCATCTCTTCTCCTTTTTCCGGGGTCCCAGCAGCAGAAAATAGGATCAATTTTCCTACAGGAGTCATGGAGGAGGATCCAAAGGAATCTCGTGGAAGCCACGCTCCGACAGAAAGCCCAGGCGAATCGTCACCGTCACAAGAACACTGAGTACAAATCAGGAGACAGAGTGTGGTTATCTTCAAAGAATATAAGGCTCAAGACGCCCACTCAAGTTGGCTCTGAGATTCCTGGGTCCTTACAAAATCCTGGACAGATTCAACCCGTCGCCTACCGTCTCAAACTTCCTTCGTCCTTGAAAATACCTTAGGTGTTTCACGTTTCTCTACTGAAACCCGTATTCCACAGCTCCAAATTTTGGAATTCCTCAACCGCTCCTCCATCACCAGTAATCATACAAGGACAGGAGGAGTACAAGATACAAGCTATCATCGACTCCCGATATCAAGGGGAGCAGTGCAATACCTGGTGCACTGGAAGGGGCTTGGACCAGAGGAATTGTCCTGGATACCTCATCATCAGATACACACTCCCAACCTCATCGAGCAATTTCACCCAAAGTACCCCTTCAAACTATATTGGAGTCGTCCAGAGGCCGCTCCTCTGGGGGGGTACTGTAAGGAATCGGGGAATGCGTCCCCCGCGGCACGCACTCTCCTTACCTGCAGCTTCAAACACCTCCGCGGACATCACTACGCGCGCATGTGCACGGAGAGGTACTTATGACTTGGGAAGAATGTTGATCCAGGGATCTATCCAATTGCCAATTCTTGGAGTCAGGATGGAATTTATTTTTTTCCTTATGAGACTGATATGGATGATGGATGACACTGAGGTTTTTTGTTTGCCTCCCTCTGGATCAATAAGGAAGTATAGATATAGGATAAAGTATCTGTTGTCTAAATTAAACATAGGTTGACCTTGATGGACGTATGTCTTTTTTCCACCTCATCTACTATGTAACTATGTAACTATATTTGCCTTGATATTTATTCATTGAGCAGTATATATCAGTATGACTAACTATTGATATAAAGAAGTTGACGGATATAATGTAGTATAGTTAAAATATAGTTCTGAATAAAACTAAATTGATTACTGTATAAATCAGCGTTTCCCAAATGGTGGGTCGCGACCCGGCACCGGGCCACGGCACCAAAATTGCCGGGTCGCAGCGAGGCTGGCCGCGCGGTGTCTCCAGTCCCCCTGCTCAATTTTAAAAAAATGGCGGCGATTCCACCCGCGGTCCCGCGCGCTTGCGCAGGGCCCGCTCCCTTCCTCCCCCCCGCTCCCAAAGTGGGACGGAGGAGGAAGTACCAGCTCCTCTGTGGCCCGCACGTTACATGGGGTAGGGTGGAAGTACAAGCTCCTACTGTGGCCAGCTTCCAGAGCTCACCTCCCGTGGCACCCCCTCCCGTGGCACCCCCTCCCGAGCCCACCTCCCGTGCCCCCAAGCCCACCTCCCGTCCCGGGCAGCAGGGGATATCGGGGGAAGCAGGGGATATTGGGGGCAGTAGGGGAAAGCGTCCGGCGGCAAGGTAAGTCACCCCACCCAGTCACTGCCTCCCAGCCAAGTGCCATTGGCCCCCCCTCCCTCCCACCCAAGTGCCCCTGGCCCCCCCTCCCTCCCACCCAAGTGCCCCATGCCCCCCCTCCCACCCAAGTTCCCCTGGCCCCCCCTCCCTCCCACCCAAGTGCACCTGCCCCCAAAGTGCCCCTGCCCCCCCCCTCCCTCCCACCCAAGTGCCCCTGGCCCCCTCCCTCCCACCCACCCACCCAAGTGCCCCTGGCCCCCTGACAAAGTGCCCACCCACCCACCCAAGTGCCCCTGGCCCCCTCCCTCCCACCCACCCACCCAAGTGCCCCTGGCCCCCTCCCTAACCCAAGTGCCCCTGGCCCCCTCATTCCCTCCCACCACCCACCCAAGTGCCCCTGGCCCCCAAACCCAAGTGCCCCTGGCTCCCTCCCAAACCAACCAACCACCCAAGTGCCCCTGGCCCCCTCCCTACCACCCAAGTGCCCCTGGCCCCCTCCCTCCCACCCAAGTGCCCCTGGCTCCCTCCCACCCAAGTGCCCCTGGCCCCCTCCCTCCCTCCCACCCAAGTGCCCCTGGCCCCCTCCCTCCCACCCAAGTGCCCCTGGCCCCCTCCCTCCCTCCCACCCAAGTGCCCCATGCCCCCTCCCTACCTTCCACCCAAGAGCACCTGGCCCCCTCACTCCCTTCCACCCAAGTGCCCCTGGCCCCCTCCCTCCCTTCCACCCAAGTGCCCCTGGCCCCCAGTGCCCCTGGCCCCCTCCCACCCTCCCAACCAAGTGCCCCTGGCCCCCTACCACCCTCCCACCCAAGTGCCCCTGGCCTCTCCCACCCTGCTACCCAAGTGCCCCTGGCCCCCTCCCACCCTCCCACCCAAATGCCCCTGGCCCCCTAAAATGCCCCTGGCCCCCTAAAGTGCCCCTGGCCCTCTCCCACCCTCCTACCCAAGTGCCCCTGGCCCCCTCCCACCCTCCCACCCAAGTGCCCCTGGCCCCCTCCCACCCTCCCACCCAAGTGCCCCTGGCCCCCTAAGTGCCCCTGGCCCCCTCCCACCTTCCCACCCAAGTGCCCCTGGCCCCCTCCCACAGTCCCACCCAAGTGCCCCTGGCCCCCTCCCACCCTCCCACCCAAGTGCCCCTGGCCCCCTCCCACCCTCCCACCCAAGGGCCCTTGGCCCCCTCCCACCCTCCCACCGAAGGGCCCTTGGCCCCCTCCCACCCTCCCACCCAAGTGCCCCTGGCCCCCTCCCACCCTCCCACACAAGTGCCCCTGCCCCCCTCCCACACTCCCACCCAAGTGCCCCATGCCCCCTCCCACCCTCCCACACAAATACCCCTGGCCCCCTCCCACCCTCCCACCCAAGTGCCCCTGGCCCCCTTCCACACTCCCACCCAAGTGCGCCTGGCCCACTCAGTGTGTGTGTCAGTGGCTGCGTGTGTCAGTGGCTGCGTGGCTGTCAGTGGGTGTTTGTGTGTGTATCAGTGGCTGTGTGTGTGTGTATCATTGGCTGTGTGTGTGTCTGTGTGTGTATCAGTGGCTGTGTGTGTGTGTGTGTATCAGTGGCTGTGTGTGTGTCTGTGCAGGCCCTATAGGCGGTAAAATTTTTAGTGGGTCACGAAGGAGAAGTTCAAAAATAACCGGGTCACGGGGAAAAAAAGTTTGGGAAACCCTGGTATAAATCATCTATACAGTGTATCAAACCATTAAAAAAAAACATTTAAAGTGGATATTTTAGACACTTCAATTCACAACTTAGGGCTGTCCATGTAAAAAGTTGGTTTCTGAAAATATTTCAGAATAATAAATATACTGCTTGAAGCAGGTGTGCACTCTAATATTTGTGCTAATATTTTAGAGGGTAACGCAGAAGGAAGACTTACTGTATGCTTAGATATCCACGCTATTAAATAACATTAGCATTATAATAGCTGTTATAAAGTGCAGCGCATTTGTATCTGTCTCTGAGCGTCTCTCAGGGCCGCCATTATAATGTCCACGTGCAAGCTATCTTGCGCACGCCCGGGAACTGGGCGTCTTCCTGCATCTTCTCATAGTGCCGAGTCCGCATCATCAAATGAACACATACCCACGTCACATGAGGATGCGACATTGATATTATGAGATGCTGAATAGTAAGCAATTGATTATAGGAGAACGGATCGATCTGCAATTTAGCTAATCACTTGTCAGTGTGCAGATTGTATTGATGCACATAGAATGTGGAAAAATATTTTTAAACGGCAGCTTGAAATGCATCTTTAAACATAAATATTTTTTTTCATTATCTATGGTAGGCATGATCGGGTCTGTGTAGTTTAGTGCATGCATACTATATATTATGCAGATGATGCTCTCATATTTAATTAATTGCTCGATAATAATGTATGTAAAGTCGTATTACATCATATTTGCCTGTATTGTATGTCACAAATGTCATTGCTATATATATATATATATATATATATATATATATATATATATATATATATATATATATATATATATATATATATATATATATGTAGCCCTTTTTCTGACGCCTCCCACAGGGACTACTGGTCACTGTACACAACCTGCGGCTCCAGGAGATCTGAGCCTCCGCTAGCTGGGAGCCTGGGGTAACTATTCTAGCGCAGCGCCTCCACTTACCCAGGATCCCCGTTATGCAAGATTCCCCTGGGCAAGAAACATACCACCACAGTGCGTGCAACCAAGTTTTACTATGCAATCATACCTTATACTCTATATGGCATCAACACATAACCTTATACTATAATGCTAGTCTTGGCAGCAATACCTAACACCGTTATAACTGCTACGGTCCTTATACTATAGTGGCTTGGCCACACCTCTAGGGAATATTGTCCTGTACAATAGTGGCTCAGCCACGCTCTTATAGAGTATTGTCCTTGTATTGTATTATGTTGTATAGGCTCAGTCCTCTAGCCACTCGCTAGTGTCCCTAAAGAGTTTAGCCTAAGGCGGGATCAGCGCCTGATGACCGGTGTTGGTGCACTTGTTGTTACAATATACCTTCCTCTTCACAAAGGATCCGATGCCTCCGACCCTTGACCTCCAGAAGTCGCGGTGTCCAGCCATCTGGTCCCAGATGACTGCAACGGCCGCAACTCTGTGCTTTGTCCCTAACTAATGTATAGTAGGGTAACAATCACTTCCACTACAGGGCGTACTGTGACTCAGGGGACGCTCCTATGGGCCTGAGGGGATAGCTGGCCTATTCAGGTGGGTCACTGACCCCCTGCACTCACACTACCTCCTTCAGCTCTCTCCAGATCTCCTCTGACTAGCGTGTTCTCTCCCCCACGCTTCCCTTTCCTGCTAACGTCATCCTAGCCTTCTGATTGGTTCTTTACATCAGGAGACTGCCCAGGAGCTCATGGGAGTTGTAGTTTCTCCATGGAGCCTCTCTGCCTTAATCTGCACAGACACACAGCTATTACATCAGCCACTGCCTGTCTCACTCTGCTCTCTCACACTGCAACACTGTTGCAGACACTCCACAGGTCTCTCACTGAACAGAGTCAAACACCAACTGAACACACATCCTTACATTCTCCCCCTTGCAGAATCCAACGTCCCCGCTTGGGCTACACCTACATAACTATACACAGAATGTTATACAACCAAAAATAACGCAACACAGTACATCTTACTTATTGCTCTATATTAAATTGCACAGTTCAGTGAACATTACCACTACCGACTATACTCTGCGGCGAGCCCACTGCTGAGCCTCATAATGGGGTACCCCAAATTGATCATAAGCCATCCTCATTGGAGGTTGACCAGATCTTTGGCTTTTGCGAATTTGTTCTTTAGCTACCTCCTCTGGAGAGTAGCAATTCCCATTTGGCATTTCCAACTCAGCCCTTGAGGGGCTTGATAAGTCTACAAAGTCTCTTTGTGACACAAAGCACCGACTCTGTGGATCTAGCGGCTGGCTCATTGGAGTCAGCGTCTCTGTCGTTGGACCAAGGGGCTCTTTACCCGTAGCTTCTTCGGGAGATGCCCCTGCGGCTGGAAGGCCCCTTTGAGAGGTTCCCTCCATAGGATTCTCAGAGGTGGCATTTATTACAGTCTCTGGGCCAACCTCTGTATTTTCATCTTCTCCATCTATTGAAACAGTGGGCACTTCCAATGATTCCTATGCCATACCTTTACTGAATCATTGATGCGGTACACCGGGAGGCCAGGCCTCTGTGATTCTACCTCTTACACCCCATTTCTCCACCGATCAGCCAATTTGTGCTTCCCAGGAATGCCTAAATTACGAAGAAGAACAGCATCCCACGGGCAAATCTCTTTATGCCTCACCTTGTGGTCATAGCGTATTTTGTTGCTTGCATTTAATTGCGCCGCCGTCTTTTCCGCCAATTTATAGGCCTGCTGTAGACTGTCTTGTAGTCTTTGTACATATTGGAAATGCGTCTTGTTGGATACCCCATCGGTAGATATCCGCAGTCGCACATCCACGAGCAGTCTAGCTTCCCTTCCAAACATCAAGAAGTGTGGAGTATACCCGGTAGACTCGTGGTGAGTACAGTTATATGCATGCACCAGTGTCTCCACATGCTTGCTCCACTCCGTCTCCTGAGAGCCTGTTAGTGTTCCCAGCATGTCAAGTAGCGTGCGGTTGAACTGTTCAGGCATAGCTTCTCCTTCTGGGTGGTACGGGTCGTTCATGACTTAGCTATATTTAGCAACTTCAGCAGTTCTCTAATGAGAGTGCTCTCGAAATCTCGGCCTTGATCCGAATGTAGCCGGTTCAGTAATCCATAATGAATGAAGTATTTTTCCCATAATAATCTAGCCACAGTCACCGCTCGTTTATCTTTGGTGGGGAATGCTTGGGCGTATCTTGTGTAGTGGTCCGTAATCACTAGTACATTACCGATGCCCCGGGAGTCTGGCTCGATGCATAAGAAGTCCATGCACACCAAATCCATGGGGCCGGAGCTTTTCAAATGTGCCATGGGGGCAGCCCGAGTGGGGAGAGTTTTCCTCTGTATGCAGTGGGTACACTGTCGGCAATGCAATTCCACGGATTCTCTCATCTTCGGCCAGTAGAATCGGTCCCAAAGTAACCCGAATGTTTTGTCGACACCCAGATGGCCATGATCATCGTGTAGGGCCCTGAGGACCATATTCCGCAGAATCTTGGGCAGGAATAGCTGTCGCCGGTCGGGATGATTATGGTAGGGTATGACCCGATACAGGAGGCAATTGTCCAGTTCGAATTTCCCGAACTCGTTCAACAAGAGTTTCACCAATTCTCTGGGGGCTTGCTTAAGAATAGAGGGGTTTCCTTGCTGCAGGGCTTGGCGAGCTAATTCTACCACTGGGTCTTGAATTTGATGCTGCACTATTTTATTTATTTATAAAAATATTTTACCAGGAAGTAATACATTGAGAGTTACCTCTCGTTTTCAAGTATGTCCTGGGCACAGAGTAAAAGAAATAATACATGGTTACAAGTACAGTTACATAAATGAGCAGGGTATACATTATATACAAGACATTGCGTGCACAGTTAAAGAAAATATATTTTATGGGCTTATGAAACAGTTACAAACCAGATTAAAATGTGAGACAGCCTTAGATTTGAAAGAACTTAAACTGGTGGTGGATGTGAGAGTCTCTGGTAGGTTGTTCCAGTTTTGGGGTGCACGGTAGGAGAAGAAGGAATGTCCGGATACTTTGTTGAGCCTTGGGACCATGAACAGTCTTTTGGAGTCTGATCTCAGGTGATAGGTGCTGCAAGTGGTAGGGGTGAGGAGCTTGTTCAGGTAGCTGGGTAGCTTGCCCATGAAGAATTTAAAGGCAAGACAGGAAAGGTGAACTTTGCGCCTAGACTCTAGTGTTGACCAATCTAGTTCTTTGAGCATTTCGCAGTGATGTGTGTTGTAGTTGCATTGGAGAACAAAACGACAAATTGAATTGTAGAGGGTGTCAAGTTTGCTAAGGTGGGTTTGAGGTGCCGAGCCATATACTATGTCTCCATAGTCAATAATTGGCATTAGCATCTGCTGTGCGATACGCTTTCTGACCAGGAGACTTAGGGAGGATTTGTTCCAGTAAAGTACCCCTAGTTTGGCATAGGTCTTGGTTGTCAGGGTATCAATGTGCATCCCGAATGTTAAGTGGGAGTCAAACCATAAGCACAGGTATTTAAAACTAGTGACAGGGGTTAGGGTGGTGTCTAATCAGGAGCTGTCACTGGAAGCTTTACAAATTTAGTCTTGGTCCCAAATACCATTGTTACAGTCTTGTCAGTGTTTAAAAACAGTTTGTTTTGGGAAATCCAGTTTTCGAGTCTCAAAAAGTCAGACTGAAGTATGTGTTGAAGGTCAGAGAGGCTATGGCTGTGTGCATATAGGATTGTGTCATCTGCATACATGTGTAATGAGGCTTCCTTACAAGCTGTGGGAAGATCATTAATGAACACTGAGAAGAGAAGGGGCCCCAGAACAGAGCCTTGCGGGACACCACAGGTGATATCCAGGGGGTTGGAATTAGAGCCTGAGATGGACACATGTTGGGATCTTCCTGATAGGTAGGACTGAAACCAGTTTCAAGCATGCTTCCCTATTCCAGAGCTCTGGAGTTTGTTAAGCAGGATAGCATGATCAACTGTGTCAAAAGCCTTTGCAAAATCTAGGAATACTGCACCAGTGAGTTGTCCCCGTTCCATTCCACACTGGATTTCATTGCAAACTTTTAGCAGGGTAGTTACGGTGGAGTGTTTGAGACGAAAGCCACATTGGAATTGGCTAGGGAAATTTGTCTTGTTATAGAAATCGCTTAATTGGGAGTGGACACATTTTTCCATGACTAGCTCGTTCCAGGAGATAATTTTGTCTTCTGTAAGGTTCATTCCCTCCAAGCCTCGGTAGGCCCGAGGGACAGCACGGGATTGACACCCTAATGAGTCGGCTACTCTTAGCTCCGAGAATGCGACCTGATCGTCGACTACTGCGGCTATGGAGCATAGAGCACATATACCAGGCCCCGGAATTTCTTCCCAAACCTCCTCATCCAGGACAGGCTGGATCCCCGGTCTTCGTGACACAGCATCGGCCCCTACGTTGGTGGGCCCTGGTTTATACTTGAGGTTGAAACGGTAGTTGGCCAGCGCCGTCAACCACTGATGACCTGTCGCATCTAATTTGGCGGACGTGTTAATGTATGTCATTGGATTATTGTCTGTCCGGACTTCAAACTGTACCCCATACAAGTAATCGTGTAACTTGTCCACTACTGCCCATTTGAGGGCTAGGAACTCCAGCTTGTGGACAGGATAGTTCTGTTCACTTCGGGTCAAGCTTCGACTCGCATACGCCACGGGGCAGAGCCCTGTGTCATGTTTCTGGTGCAACACTGCTCCAAGTCCACTAAAACTGGCATCCATGTGTAGCACGTATTCGTGGTCAGGATCGGCATAGGCCAGTACTGGGGCCTGCTTTATACTGGCTTTCAGTTTCAAGAACGCTTGCTCACAAGCAGGTGTCTATTTCTCTCCAAAGGGCGTTTGCGCCGTGATGTTTTTCCTGCCCGTATCCTCAGGATAGATCTTTAAAAGGTTATTCAGGAGCTTAGCTTTGCTTGAGTAGCCCTCCACGAAACGCCGATAGTAGCCACAGAACCCCAGGAAGGATCGGAGTTCTTGGACGTTACTGGGCCTGGGCCAATTCACTACAGCCTCTATCTTCCCTGGGTCGGGTGATATCCCTTCAGCTGATACAATGTGGCCCACGTAAGTCACGGACGTGCGGCAAAATTTACATTTATCCAGGGACAGTTTGAGTCCCTCCTTCTGAAGTCGATCCAATACCTTCATTTGCCGCTCCTCGTGCTCCACCAACGTTTTCCCGAACACTATAATGTCATCCAAGTACACTAAGCATTCTTGCGGGTTCATGTCTCCCAGGGTCTGTTCCATTAACCTCTGAAAGGTGGCAGGGGCCCCACAGATCCCTTGTGGCATGCGGGTGAACTGGTAGAACCCTAGCGGACAGATGAAGGCTGTTCTCTCCTGGTCTTCCAGATCCATGGGCACTTGATAGTATCCCGACCTCAAATCTAGTACACTGAACCATTTACTTCCCGTCAAGGCGTTCAGAAGGTCCTCAATGCGTGGGAGGGTATACTGATCAGGTACCGTATGATTGTTCAGTGTCCTATAGTCTACGCATAGACGTACCGTCCCATTCTTCTTGCGGACCACCACGACGGGAGAGGCGTACGGACTGCGTGATCCTTGAACGATACCAGCTTTCTCCATTTCGGCTAGTAATCTCCGCACCTCTTCCACGTCTCGGGGAGCTATGCGGCGGGAACGCTCCCGGAACGGGCGGTGTCGTTCATCCGAATGGTGTGGCGGGCGCTGCGACTGCACCCCACATCCATATCACTCGTGGAGAACACCTCTCGTCATTCTCCTAGCTTGGTCTGCAGTCTTTTTCTCCAGTCCTCCGTTAGCGGCGAATCTCCAAAGTCAAATGCCAACAGGGGAGTTACTGCATGGGTGGTGGCCGCCGGCCATTCCTCTATGGCCTTCTTTTTGGGTATCACGGGATAGATTCTACCCAGAGGCAGCCGACAATCAATGCACATGGGGTACGGGGAGATGTTCTGCACATATACCCAGATTCTATTTGGAATTTTCCCCGGCCATTTCTTCACTGAAGCTAATATTTCGTAGCCAAGCCGCTGATCATCCCATGTCGTGCTCTCCAATGAGAATAGCTGATCTTCCGGACGTCTATCCGGATAGTGGCAGGCCGCGATCATCATTCTCCCTTCCCCGGGAGGGATCTGGGTCATGCCCCACTCTTGAATGTACAGCATTCCATGCTCCTCTTCAGTCGCAATTTTACCGCAAGCCTCTTGTAGTGCCGGACACGTAGCGAGAGCCCGCAACGGGGCTTCGTCTGCTTCTTGTAAGTACATTCGGATCACCGATTGCACAATGTCGGTGTTGGTTACCATGATTATCGGGGCACTGGGTGGTCTTGTGGTTCTGGACACACTAAGGCTTCCACTTCCATGGGGTGGTGCTTACCGGTGTTCAGCGGGGAATGTCCAGATGTACCTTCACCACTCCATCGATGGGGTAATCTTCGTGACTCAAACCTCTCAACCGTAAAGTGTCAGCAGATAACAGCGGTAGCCGGTGTAAGTGTTGATCGTAGAAGGGCCGATTCACTATGGTCACCTGAGACCCCGTATCCATCAACGCAGAAGCATAGATGCCTTCAGTCACTACCCGGACGATGGCGGCTGGTCCGATCCGATTACTCGTCGAAGGCTGGGCCACGGCTCCGCCGTCCTGGGGAGTACACAGCATGGACTTGGCCGGTTGAGACGCCGTTTTCCGTAGGGAGGGGCAGCGCGCCCAAAAATGCCCCATCTTTCCACAAGCATAACACCAGAGTTGACTGAGGTAGGCATCATCTCGCACGGGTGGCGAGTTTCGTCCCGACACAGGGCGCTCCCGGGCAGCTGTTGGCACCTCCGAGTCCTCCTTGTCAGGGTCCCCACTCTCGGACGTCTTGGCTTTAGCATCCGACCTTTTGGTGTCCTTGTTCCCACTCGATGCCTTCTTCCCTGGGGTTAAGTCACGCTCCAGCAGCACAGTCTCATGTGCTTGGACCCGGTCCATTAGGTCATTAAACGCCAAGGCTTGTCTGGATACGAGGCAGCCGCTGACACGTACGGACACCGGATGCAGTGGCAGGAGCCCCCTCAGTAGCTGAGTGGTGCGCAGTCCGTCGGCATCCACCTTCGGCACCACCCCCTTTCTCACCAGAGTCCACAGATCCAAATGCAGACGTCTAAGGAAGTCGGACACCATTTCTCCCTCTTTCTGAGCCAGAGCATGGAACTTGCCCATCAGGGCATAGGCATCCACAGGGACCCCATAGGTCTTGGTAAGGCAATAAATGAGGCCCGCCGCATCAGCATCCAGATGGTCGTCCCAATAGCAGTGCACCATGTGGGACGCTGGGGGTCGCAGACATTCAACGATACGCTGCCTCCAGATGGCGTTGGTGCAGGACCATTCAGGAAGTACCTGTTCCATGTTATCCAGCCACTCTTCAAATCCAACTTCTCCCAGGGGCGTGGGTTTGTCACCTGAAAATGCCTTTAACTTCTGGTATTGGTGGGCCTGTGTGGAGTGGTGGATGGCTTCTGCAAGCACAGGGATAGAGGCATTATCCAGCAGGCTACTCCCTGCTGGGGAGTAGGCATCTAGTCTTGACATACTGATTCTACTTAATGCGGGCCTCATGGCGGAGGGGGTGAATGAAGTGCCTAGGCCCATTGCAGCAGGCCATCGAGGGTTCAAACTGTTCTCAGGGGTGCGGTCAGAGCTGCTAGTGACGGCGCCTAACGAGCCGGGATATCCCCTCTGTGGTGTGGACGCAGCCAGTGGCTCGGTGGAATCCACTTGCACTATTGGACAGTGTATGCCGGGAGCCTCGGGTAGCAATAGTACTAAGGGCAGGGCTTTGGGGCATATGTCCTGTTCAGTGACATATAGTATTTTGCACCAAATCTGTTCCCGGTCGTAATAGTGATCTTGCAATTGGGCAGTGTCCATGAGCGGGAGTTTCCTGACATGGTCAGTCACGGTGCCTAAGGAGAGGATAGCGGGAACATGTCCCAGGCCAAAAGCACGTGTCGGGGGAATTTCATGCAGCTGGGCCCACTTGCACACCTCGGGCTGCGAGGGCACAAACATGATGAAAAAAAAACTTGTTGCACAATTGAGAAAAAAATATGGGGCACCCCAGGTCTAAGCTCTCAGCAGCACCTCCAAATGTAGCCCTTTTTCTGACGCCACCCAAAGGGACTACTGGTCACTGTACACAACCTGTGGCTCCAGGAGATCTGAGCCTCCGCTAGCTGGGAGCCTGGGGTAACTATTCTAGCGCACCGCCTCCACTTACCCAGGATCCCCGTTATGCAAGATTCCCCTGGGCAAGAAACATACCACCACAGTGCGTGCAACCAAGTTTTACTATGCAATCATACCTTATACTCTATATGGCATCAACACATAACACATCCTTATACTATAATGCTAGTCTTGGCAGCAATACCTAACACCGTTATAACTGCTATGGTCCTTATACTATAGTGGCTCGGCCACACCTCTAGGGAATATTGTCCTGTACAATAGTGGCTCAGCCACGCACTTATAGAGTATTGTGCTTGTATTGTATTATGTGGTATAGGCTCAGTCCTCTAGCCACTCGCTAGTGTCCCTAAAGAGTTTAGCCTAAGGCGGGATCAGCGCCTGATGACCGGTGTTGGTGCACTTGTTGTTACAATATACCTTCCGGTCACGTGTACCTCTTCACAAAGGATCCGATGCCCCCGACCCTTGACCTCCAGATGTCGCGGTGTCCAGCCGTCTGATCCCAGATGACTGCAACCGGCCGCAACTCTGTGCTTTGTCCCTAACTAATGTATAGTAGGGTGACAATCACTTCCACTACAGGGCGTCCCTGCAGTACAGCAGCCTACTGTGACTCAGGGGACGCTCCTATGGGCCTGAGGGGATAGCTGGCCTATGCAGGCGGGTCACTGACCCCCTGCACTCACACTACCTCCTTCAGCTCTGTCCAGATCTCCTCTGACTAGCGTGGTCTCTCCCCCACGCTTTCCTTTCCTGCTAACGTCATCCTAGCCTTCTGATTGGTTATTTACATCAGGTGACTGCCCAGGAGCTCATGGGAGTTGTAGTTTCTCCATGGAGCCTCTCTGCCTTAATCTGCACAGACACACAGCTATTACATCAGCCACTGCCTGTCTCACTCTGCTCTCTCACACTGCAACACTGTTGCAGACACTCCACAGGCCTCTCACTGAACAGAGTCAAACACCAACTGAACACACATCCTTACATATATATATATATATATATATATATATATATATATATATATATATATATATATTGTGACAGAGCCACTGACTCAGTAGGCTGTGACAGTGAATGGAGAGATGCTGCAGCCAGTTCACCGAGTGTTAATCTCCTCAGACAGAGAAAGCACAGCTGAAGACTGATTAAACAGTGGCTGAACTATCAGTGAAACAAGTGCTTTAAAAAGCAGGAAGTTGCTCACACAAGGTGAGCTTGTTTTTCCACAGGAAGGTGGAGAGAACTCTCCCGGCTGGGAAGCCGTTGCTGTTGCTCTGGTCCCCCAGTCCTGTGAGGAGCTATGCTGCTGGGACCAGCTGGGACCCCAACCCAGGATAAAGATACAGATTGCTGCGAGGCTGGACACAGCTTGCTCCCCGGAACCGTGTTCCTGTTTGCTGTTGGAGCTGCACTACAGATAAGACTTTATTATTATGCTTATTGGTTATCCTTTGTGTAGCATATGTTTTGGGCATGACCAGATTAGCTGGCTGTCCTGTTAGTAAGGGCTCAAGAAGTGAGTTAGTTTCCCTAACGGGAACAGGCTTTATTTTCTAGAAAGTAGTTTTTAAAAAGACAGTGCACCCGTACTTTATTTTGGTAGTGGCTAATAAACCACTATAGTTGACCGTTTCCCATCGTGTCTAGCGTCTTACTGACCACGCCACGAGGCCGTCCTGCCACAATATATATATATATATATATATATATATATAATCAAAGGCTCCTTACCAGGCAGACCAGAGAATCCAGGGAATCCAAAGTAGGCACAGCAAGGAAGAGACAGCACACTTGTTAGCAAAAAGAATTGTATTAGTGAAGCAGGCACAAAACACCAACGTTTCGGTCCTAAAAACAGGACCTTTATCAAGGCACTCCCTTGATAAAGGTCTTGTTTTTAGGACCGAAACGTTGGTGTTTTGTGCCTGCTTCACTAATACAATTCTTTTTGCTAACAAGTGTGCTGTCTCTTCCTTGCTGTGCCTACTTTGGATTCCCTGGATTCTCTGGTCTGCCTGGTAAGGAGCCTTTGATTATATTAATTCATATGGGACTAAGTAATGAAAAGTTCAGTCCGCGCTCTGGCTCTTTAAACTTGGAGTGTTGGTCCCTCTCAGTTCTCTTGCTGCTTCTGTGTTTATGAGGTGTCTCCCCCACCTCCAAATGTGGTCTCCACCGGAACCCCGATGGTGATACCAATATCAGCAAAACAAGAAAAAACACAAAAGCGCACCAAGATGAGAGATAGATATTGTATTAGCAACAAATAATAAAATTAGTAACTTACATATAAAATTTCTTTAATAATCCCCGATTCTGGTGTCTATCACAGGAGTAGGGCATCACATAGGAAGTATGAAGGGTAATCTCAGTTCTGAGAGATCAGACCCGCGCGCTGGGGCTGTCTCTGTTCACTCTCCTGTCCTCCACGTGTGGTAGCGTGGTGCAGAGTGTAGCACACATGTGCAGGAACCGGGGCCTTCAATAGGTGTCCTTAGGATGCCTGTCCGTTTTTGATAGCATAGAAACGATCGGAAATAAGCAGGACACTTGAGTGTGTACTGGTGGTGGGTAGTAAAACCGCCAGCCACAACAGTCGCGACTGTTGTGGCTGGCGGTTTTACTACCCACCACCAGTACACACTCAAGTGTACCGTTCCTGCTTATTTCCGATCGTTTCTATGCTATCAAAAACGGACAGGCATCCTAAGGACACCTATTGAAGGCCCCGGTTCCTGCACATGTGTGCTACACTCTGCACCACGCTACCACACGTGGAGGACAGGAGAGTGAACAGAGACAGCCCCAGCGCGCGGGTCTGATCTCTCAGAACTGAGATTACCCTTCATACTTCCTATGTGATGCCCTACTCCTGTGATAGACACCAGAATCGGGGATTATTAAAGAAATTTTATATGTAAGTTACTAATTTTATTATTTGTTGCTAATACAATATCTATCTCTCATCTTGGTGCGCTTTTGTGTTTTTTCTTGTTTTGCTCATATGGGACTAAGCACCTGTCTTCATCTGTATTTGTGTGCCATCTGCTCTGTTACCTATATATATATATATATATGTTCTAAGGAATTTTACCACTCTGGGAAGAAGCCCTTGAGGGCGAAACGCATTAGTGGTGTAAACCTAACACTGACTGCTGCTATATAATGGACATTTTGCACATTTCTTTGGACTTTGCTGATTTGTGTGTTTTCTGCTGCACTTCATCTGTGGTTACCCCTCTCAGGACACTTTTTCCATCTCTCTCCGCAAACATCTACAAGCTGAGTAAATACATCATGTTGATCATTGCTGTCCCTATGCACGTCATATCAATCATTAGACTGCAGTCTCCTTAGTGCATTGTCACATTTGTGGCTTTATATTGTAAGACAGCTGTGTTATTATCTATTTGATTCTTTTTGGTTTCTTTCCAAACATTTTCCCCCCTTGTTTGGGCAATGTTTGCAGCCTTTAGTCTCCTAGGGGGTTATTGTGGGAAATGTAGTCCTTGCATCTGTTTGTGTGGCCAGTTAATACATACAATTGGTAATGCAATACAATAGTGGGTGTTGTGGTGCTCTAAACAATCAGATATGCCTTAAAATGAGATACATCAATCCAATAAATGTCCAGATGGTGATGAAGTGTTCATATAATGAATGCTGAAGAATTACAGCCTAATGTGCCTAATGGTGTCTGCTTGACTTCCACAAATAATGACACATATACATATACCCAAGTATAAAGTAAATATGAACAACAATGTCCGATGAGAACAGGAATAATTACATGGCACTGAGGCTCATTACCTGTAGAATGCAGGAACACTCAGCACATCCACGGCGTGCATTCTGTAGAAAGTAGAATCCGGATAGAAGTGTGTCAAACAGAACACAGCCAGTGACTTGCAAACTTGGCAATGAAGAAATCCCAGGCAAACTCCAAAAATAAGCAGATTAGCTGTTTATTGCAAGCTTCCAAAAAACATGGGTTACATGAACGCACCCTGCAATAAACAGCTAATCTGCTCTGTTTTGCACACTACTATCTAGATACAATTGGTACCCTGCTAGAGAGAGGGCGGTGATGGAAAAAAAAAAAAACAATTAGAAGAGGAAGGGGATGTAACTTTGAAAATGTGTAATACATTATAAACATTGCCAAATTACATTCCAAATGTATGGCATGCTTATTTTGATAGTACTAACAGTTTTGACAAAGTTTAATATGTATGTATTTTTATTTACAAACATGTTTGTTATTGTAAGAACTGTACCTTTAAGAGGTTACGATAGCACTATCCCACGACCCCGCTGAACGTAAACATTAATGTACCACGTAAATAATCATAACATCAACAAGTCATATCTCAACACATTAATAACTTTCGCGGGGACACTATTAGGTTAATAAGTAAAACGCTTATATTGATTAAAAATAGTTATTTTTAAGGCCACGGCATCACAAATCATACGTAATATAGCTCAGCTCCATAGACTCCATGCTTAAAAACTATGAACAAAAAAGGGCCTGATTTCTTCTAAGTTCCGTCTCGCCGCTCATCCCCAGCATCTTGCCAACTTTTTTTGCCAAGGCCATTTGGAGAGAAATTCGCCATTCTAGAGCGCCGATCAGCTGTGAGACGCTGATCAGGGCTACTAGAATACAGTGATTTGGAAAAGCTGGCGATGAGCAGCAAGAAGGTGCTTATCGCCAAGCGGTCGGCGGATTTTTTTTTCCCGGCAAAAAAACCCAGCGAGTTTTGCTCTTATCGCCAGCTTTTCGGGGCTTACTGAATCGCAGTAGGCTTTTTTTGGCGAGAAGCTGGTGATAAGGGGCATATCGCTGCTTACAGCATAAGCCCCATAGTGTGTGGTAAACAGCACTGTCCATAGGATTACAATGTTTGGGTATTTTTGGTGCAGGAAGATAAAGGAGCTGACAGTGGGATTTGAACAAAGTTCCCCTGATTCAAACTCTGACTCTGTCATTGTTTACCGAGTCAATGTTAGAGTCACTACTTTTGCACATAATAGGTATTACTTTTACAGTATATGGAGGTGGTAATATTCCCTAGTCAAGATAGCACTGATGGCAGCTTACTAGTGGACTCATCATCACCAGCAGCAGGTTTTATTGGTTATTGGTTTATTGGTTTTATTAGTTTGTCTCAGTTACTTCCCTTCTCACTGACCTTGGGACTTATACCCAGGAGATATTATTCTCCCTTCGAAGATATCAATTGCAATCATATATGGATTACAACCCTGAGGGATCCTGTTCATAGCTATATGTCCTTCCTTTTGGATATATATCTATTTTTATTATTAGTTCAGTACATTAATAAATTATTTTTAACCTTGTACATTCAGCTGCTTCTGACCTTGTTATCACATAAATGGTCTGCAGTTTGCCACTAATGGGGATCCTTTAGTGTACTTTCCCTTAAGTACACCTATCTAGTAAATAGTAGTGGGGCACTTAAGAAATTTGCAATCTGGGATGGCACTGGTGTGGGTCCAGCTCAGTGAGACAGATCTGCAGTTCCAAACAATTACCTCCATCTCCATTCATACAGATGTTGTGTCATGGCTTGATCGTGCAGTAGGCATGGAATCCACCCTTTAGGTAGCGAGTCCTGAATATGCGAGTGTAAGCTGTGAATTGCATATCCAAGCTACCTGAATAGCAGTTACTGGCAAGAAATGCGAGTTTGGGTAGTTTATAAGTTACCACACAGCTTGTCAGAGCCAGAGCTTGTTAAAAGGCCATTTCCAAATGACTTTGACATATTATCGAAGCTTTCTGATTAGCTACTGTACACATGCAGACTCGCTTGGAAGGTGCACATAACAAGCATGAAGTCCCTTATCGAAGCTACCTGAATAGGACCCGTTAAGAGCATTTTGGGTAAAATCTCGCTATATGCACTACCTGAATTTAAATTCCTTGATATTTCTTTTGAAAAACACATTAAGTACCTATTTACCTGTAGGTTTAGTGCAGAGTTACCAAAACATAAAACTCATTGGGGCCTATTCTAGTAGCTTTAATAACTAACTCATTGAGCTTTTTGAGCAGTTCCTGAATGATTTGGCCAGTTTGCTATTCAGAAAGCTTTGATAACCTGCCAAACTCGTACGGGAAGTGCATCTTACAAGCGGTAGCGCTCCTGCTTAAACACACCGAGCAGGAGCTGAAAAAATATTGAGATCGCCATTTTGATAAGATCACGCTATTCTAGTAGCCCCGATAAACTCTTCGGGGCTCTGAACTAGCGAGCTTATCACAGATCTCATCTCACCACCCCAAGGGTGGCAGGATGGGATTTGCGGGAGGACTTAGAAAAGAAAATGTATTTTTCCTACATAGGATTGAAACCGGGAGTCTCTGGAGCTGATACACATTAATACCAGCTCCAGAGCCTCCCGACTTCAATCAAATACAAAAAAAATACATTTACAGGCATTTATTGTGCGTAGCAGGGTAGGTGAAGGTGGTATTTGGTCCGTGGTGGGTGTTTAAGCCTTGAGGGAGGGTGGTGAGAAGTGTTATCCCCTGCATTAGCTTAGCACTTTAAACCACTAGGAGATACTGGCATCCCATACCGGGGACTGTAACTCGGGAAGCATGGGGTCCCCGCATCTGAAATTAAAGTGGTTCAGCTACACTTTGTGAAAGCTCGTTAGAGCGAAACATGTCAGCGTGTCTTTCCACCTGTGATTAAATCATTTTTATTACACTCTCTTCAACTGTTTTTGTTCGTGGTGCGGCGCTCCTTTGGCTTTTTTGCCAAGAAACAGACAAGTGAGCAGTATCTGGGAACCTGGAGCATTGCAGAGGACATACCACTTCCGTGACAAATTACATCAGATACAGGAGGAGCCGGAAAGATACCACAACACTGAGAGGGTCTGACTAGAGAGTTTCTAACAGGTGAATATAACATTTGTATATTATTATTTGTTATTATATTCTATAAAAGTAGTTTACATGGTTTGAGCCCCCTATAATTTTTCTGTTTTTGAGGTAATTAAAACACCCCCATATTTTTTTTTTTTTTACAATCACTTTTGAGGGGTGGTCTTGCATGATGTCGATATAATTTCAATGAACAATGTATTGCATGCTTTATAGACAGAGAAATAGGCCCTTATAATTTTAGTGAAGCTCATTAGAATAACAAATAAGGCATTGTCAGAGCTTCTTTTTAGGGCAAGATCAACCAAACACAGCAAAGATTGACCAGACACTGTTACTGCCTTTCATATGAATAGAAGTAAATGTGTGGTAAACGTGTACATCCTTTTGTTGTAGTTAACATAACTGCTTGCATCAAATTACAGTACATAGTCTACTCTTCATAACAAATGAATTTATAGACACAACATTTCTATAATGCCATGTTTTAAGGAGTAAAAATGTTGAATGGGAATAGTATGATTAAAGCAGTTATTAAATGTACTTCCAAATGTCCTTAGACAAAAAGGTTAAACAGTATGCACAACCACATAGTTATCTCCATTCAAACAGTGATAATTCAATTTGATCCAATCTGAACCACTGTGTACAGAACGGAGGTGGACTACACCCCCGTGAGTCCGGACGACATGTACATAATCCACCTGTAGATTCAGGCCAAGCAGTGTATGCATCATGGCATCTGTGTCATATGTGGTCAAATCATGGTTAATCATTTTCCATAGGGACGCATAGTTTGAAACAAAATTTGGGGAGGGAGGGAGAAGGAGGGAGAGAGAGATTTAAAAAGAATAAAAAATTGAATAAAATATATAATTGATAGACTTTTTTAAAAAGTGGTTATTTATAGTTTTGGTTAAATATTTGTTTTTATTATGTGTGGTGGAAGCTATGGCAGGAGGGGCACTCCCTGTGCCCCTCCTTTGAGTCTGAGGAGAATATTTTCCTCATGTTAGTTGGCATTTTCAGCGATTCAGGGCATGAATCATGATTAGAGGGGTGGCAGTGGCAAGTAAATAAGTAACAGCAGCACCCACTGCAGCTTCACTTGTCTCAGTCAGACTCTCACTTTCTATCTCAAAAGACTTAAGTAGCAGTCACACAAAATAAAACTATTTTAAGAGTTTCCAATCTTAATCTCATCGATATAACTGAATCTAAAATAAGTATGCCTGGCATTACAGATTATACAGCTAGCACATACAGATGTAGCCAAGGTTATTGCAACACTCAGAATGAAGAATATCACAGATTTTCAATAGAATTAAATTGCAGTGATAACACAAAATATACAGAATATACAGAAAAATACAAAAATAATATACAACCTTTGATGTCTTCGACCTCTGATTCGACTGCAGCATGAACCTATTGATCCTCAATGCAATGCTCCTCAACTTTTGGTAAGTTATTTTCTTCATTCTTCAGTCTTCAGTCTTCTCTTCTTTCCTTGTAATCCAATCGATTGTGGTTGATGTTGTCCCATCGGCTTCTTATTGGTCAAATGAGATGGGGCTGCCCTTATTTAAGTCCTGTGATGTCACATTTGCGTGACAGATGGTGCACCCCCCATCCAATTGGCTGGTGTACCATGTGACAGATTTTTTTTTTAAAGGATGTGACGTCATCAAAAGGGTTGGAAGCCAGCCAATCAGGAAGTGTAGCGGGGTGGAGGGTGGGAGTAGTTGAACCGAGGATGGTGGTTTGGCCTCTCTGGTGGGTAAAGTGTGAGGATGTTAACCCCTTAATTACTATAATTGTTACTAACCGCTAAGGTGATTAAGGTGTTAGTGGCCATTAGTTTGTTTACTATTTTAATGTTCCTGCTAATGGAGGAAAAGAATGGGGAGAAAGACGAGGATGGCATTCATCCTGGCAGGGGTAAGTAGAACTTTTGTTTACTTTATGCTGGCTGGTTTTATTTTTAATTGGCAAATACACTAGTAGCAATATCAGGATAATATCAATTTTGCTCTTTACTGTATGTGTTGGGGTGGGAGGGGATTGTTTGAGGTATAGAGGATGGGTGAGTTGTGTGTTGGTAGGTAGTAGGTATTCTAATATTTATTGGTGGTAGAGGGTTACTTGGGGTGAAGGGGGTACTTGGCCCAGGGTGGTTGGTTAGGCCTACCGGGTGGGTAGTGGGAGGGTTTAACACCTTTATTACCATAGAAGTTACCACCGCTACTTTAGTGGCTAGTGTGGAAGTATAATATTTTTGATATTAATATATGTATAACTATATAAAAAGCCATGTTTTTTTATTTCAGTGTATTCTGGGTAGCAGTGAAGCAGTAGAATAGATTTATTTTCCTTCTCTGAACTTTCTGTCATCAGTAGCTAACTTTGTGTTTATTTTCCTGAGATGGGCCCCTCGCATTCTTATCTGTCAATTGTCGCTTTGAAGATTTAGTCAAGAGATATTAACCTTGAAGGGGGAAGATGAGATTGCCAGTTATCATATGTTGTTCTTTGTGTTAAGTCGGCTAAAATATATAGCATATATATAACCAATAATGATATATGAAATTATGCATGTCCGCCCCTTTTTAGGGTATATGTTAGACTGCTTTGGACAATCTCAGCAGTGCGTTTTGTGTTGGTCAGACAGCAATCTTTGATTTTTATAAAATGCACTCTTGCATACAGCTGATTGCAATAAAAGGTCTCAACCAAATCGCTTATCCTAAAAGTGACAAATGTTAACTTAATTAATCCACGACAATTCTGGTGCCGTGATCCGGGTGGCTAAAACTAAGTGAGGATTGTCACGGGAGACCAGAACTTTTAACACCAAAATTACCCGGATCTTTTGTACACAATGAACATACACAGCTTGATTTACAAAATATTATCAAATAACACTTACTGGGATGGCGTAAAACGAAATCCTCTACTCCAAGAACAAAATCTTTAGAAATAGAGTCTCTGAGCACAGTCTCCCAGGAGCGGGGACTGTGCATACGCAAAGCCGCAAAAACAGTCTTTGGCAAGTGGCACCGCTCGCAACCACTTTTTTCTCTGCCGGGACTGCTCGCTTCATTCTACCCTTGTAGAATTGGTTTGGAAGTCCTTAGTTCTTACGAACTCTTGAAGCTGGATACAAATCTTGGTTACGATGTTACAATTTTGTTCCGCACGATGAATCTAAGATTGATCTAACATCCCGATCGGCTGAAGGGATCTTTAAATAGTATAAGCTCCTATCTCTTTGCTCTGCAGCCAATCGCTGCATGGGAACTGAACAGCCCTCCTATCCCCAGGTCTTGCTAGTAATGCCCAGCACCGGGCAGGGGCTTCATAGTATGCCAAGGGCATGCGCAAACTTTGCACCTTCGCAACTTAGCATACCCAGCCAAGCCCCCTTCCTGACTCTGGGTAGCCTACTCCACCCAGACATCTGGACATCTGCTAGGATGCCAGCACTTATTTTCCATCCACCCCGCTTAACACCTTAAACGGTCAGAACCTTTTTAACTCTGGACTTTTGCAGACATGCTGGAACCATGCCAGCATCATACCTTACAAGTTCGGGCTAAATTATGCATGACTCACGCACAGGAATGTCCTGCCATACACCTTTTGATCACTGTACTTGTGAATCAAGTGTTTTCGCTGCTCCACCCACCTGAATGCATACTCCTTTGCTCTTATAATATTAATACTCTTAAAAGAGGGGACTTTCATTCATGACTTTTCATGAAAATTTATAAAAATTAAAATATAACCGTTTTAATGATTTACCCCCAGCCGCACGCAGAGAAAAATTCAAAGTGCTAGGACGTTCCTACCCAAAGTTAGCTTACCACTTATGTGCTATGCGCGAGGCTGTTAGAATTTTAAA
Organism: Ascaphus truei; assembly: GCF_040206685.1. NCBI lineage: Eukaryota > Metazoa > Chordata > Amphibia > Anura > Ascaphidae > Ascaphus > Ascaphus truei. The sequence goes on from NC_134483.1 coordinate 482,089,213, forward strand.
ACCTTTTTTTCCTTTCTGTGGTATGCAGGGAAACACTGTTACAATACTCATAGTTGATACATAACTGTTGCAATACTTATACAGTTTCACTCAGGATATTGATGTGGTCCCCTTATACCTAGCGGGACATACACAAACATTTGTAATACAGTTACAGTGTTGCAGCCATTACTGGGCTGCAGAGCTAACACTCTACACTTTAACTTAAACCCCAATAACTCTCTTCACCTTATCCCTGGTAAGAGACGTACGGAACCCCTCACTGGATTCTGATGTTTGGGAATATACTGGGACCTGTACTGTAACCCAGTTCCCTGCCCGGTCTTACTGCCCCGGTCTGTCCTGAAGCAGGGAAATTTAGCAGTGAGCTGCAAACTGCTTTCTAGGGAGGATTTTATCCGATGGTCTGTGTTCCTCATGACCTCAGGAATCTGAGGAGATTACTGAGTGCATGTTTCAGGGTAACCCACAACATTGGCCCCCTTCTATCCAAACACACCCTGACAAAAGTTTACTGTAAAATCATCACTGACTCTCACGCCTTGCACATTTCCGCTGGTTAGCGCTCCTGGAACAGTAAAACACACATATATCTTTATTACACATGCAGTTTCATACCACAATTGGGTGGAAGAGCTGACACTCCCAATCCCCCAATATAGCTTAGGGCACCCAGTCGGCATAATGCCTTTATTTACTGGCCTTGATACCCTCCACTGTCACAAGGATGATGATGTGACTATCTCTTATTGTAAGTCGTTGCTGATTTCTGTCAAAGCATTTAATTCATAAGTTCCCGCAGCCTTGCCGGCACCAGGCTTAGGAAGCTTACTATGATCTACAAACTGGTAACTGTTTCCACGTGAAGGTCCACAAAAGAAAGGATGCATTGGTACCACTCAGGGATGGTTCATATCAAGTCCTACTCATGATCAGCACCGCATTGAAATGCCAAGGCCGAGACACCTGGATGCACGCTTTCCACTGTAAGAGATCTTCACAACGAACAACGCAAAGTACATCTACATCACCTGCAACACCTGAGAGGGTGTCGCCTCCTGGGTCCACGGAAAAAGAACCCCAGAGCCTCCCCAAAAGAAGGGGTCGAGGAACCTCCGGTGCAACAGCGGTACAATCCTCGATCAAAGAAAGACAAGTGAAAGACTATAGAATTCATCATGGATCAACCACAACAACCAAAGTCCCGCCCCTGGGAATGAAAGGAATAGGGGAACACGTCCCCTGCTTACCTCCTGCTGCACAGCATCCATCTGCAAGCGGTCAGAGATCACGTTTTTCATGGCGCGCTTCCTCCTTGCCTCCTGCTGTACTGCCTCCTGTGCACCATACAGAGTGTGTGTGCCCACGGAGGGCATTCAAGGTTCCCACGGAGCTTGGCTCCACCCCTCTTCTTACAACGCTTGGCCGCCCAGTGTGGCGCACACATGTGATGCGCGTGCACCGCTCCCCAGCTGTGCGTCAACACTAATATCTCCCTTACCTGTCTCCTGCTTCTCACAGCCTATCCCTGCCTCCGCAGGGGCCGCTCCTCCGCTCCACCCTTTTCTCTCATTGGATTCATGTTGCTATATATGCTCAGCTCTGTCACTTCCTCTTTGGCTGAGCATAGTTATTGGTAGCCTTGTGTTCCCACGTCTCTGTCTCTGCCTTGTTCTGTCTGTGCTATTAAACAAGTTGCATCTTGCCTCCCTGTGTACTGACTTAGCTAGACTTTGGACCCTACTCTAGATTATCGACCCTGGCTTGCCTCTGACCTTCCAACCTTCTCTATCCCTGACCGTGGCAAACGGATAATCTACTTCTCTACTGGCTCCAACCCTTGACCACGGCACCTCGGACTCTGACTACTCTCCCGTCACCTACCTACGACCTCGGCAAGTATCAAGACTAACCCACTCTCTCCAACCCAGACCCGGCGATCTTGACTATCCATCCTCCAGGTATGACTCCACTGCTGTGGGTGTGCAGGTCTATACTTTCCCACCTCAGTACTGGGAGTCCCGCCTTGTTCGTGGTGAGCACAAACGTTACAGGGACGTGGAACGATGCATGCCTGTAATTGCTATCTTTACAGCTGGCACTCTGATGGGCATAGCTATCACATATGTTGTTTCCAGAAATGACCCGTGTATGGGAAATACAGCTAAAGGCACCACCAATCTTTTTAACATGACAAGAAGAGAGGCAAAACATCCATGCAGGCACTTTAAGAATAGTTATCTCCAGGCAACATATAAATATACTGATGTGCTAAATGTTTCGACCTGCTGGGTGTGTACCCACCTTCCTTTGGACAGTCATGGAGTGTATACCAACGCTTCCAATCCTATGGACGCCAAGAGATATTTGTGGGAGGATCATAGCTTTCAACCGAACTGACTATAAGACTGATGGTTTCCTCAGGGGGTATAGAGATTATATATTTTCTCTACGGAACCCCACCACATAATATTTTAAACATTTGAGCAAAACTGAATGTTTCTTTTCTGCTTTGTTCCCAACTTATGGTCTTAAGCGTACAGTTGACAAACTAAGAGACCTCAAATAATAGACCTTTCCGATTTGATGGAACAAATCAGCAATGACACAGCAAACACTTTTGGACAACTAACCATGGAAATGTCTGCTATACGAACTGTACCCTGGCAAAATTAAATGGTGTTGGACTATATATATTTGCTGAAACAGGGGGAACGTGTGCTATCATAGGGAAAAAAATTGTGTATCTATATACCTGATAACAACAGCACCATTCATGATCTCTCTCAGCATATCCGCCACACAGCATCGCAACTCCATGCAGAAGAAGGATGGACTTTCACCACTTGGTTTTCTAGTTAATTTTTGTCCTTGTAAATGTGGTTCAAACATAAAATGCTTTGTGGTTTGGCCGTATTGTTCCTTATTATTATGTTATATCTGTTATTTAGGATAGGATGTTGTATGTGGACTCATCTTCAACAGTTGAAGTTACATCACAAAGAAGAAAATTGTAACATAGAATGTTAGTTAAGAAGAAAGTATGAGTCGAAGTTGAGGCAAGAGAGGGAAGAAATTGAAAAAATAATGGAAACGCAAGTTTATAACTATATAAAAAGCCATGTGTTGTGATGCAGTGTATTCTGGGCAGCAATGAAGCAGTAGAAAAGATCTTTGAAATAATTTTTTTTTCTTCTCTGAATCTTCTGTCACCTTATAATAGCTGACTCTGTGATTATTTTCCTGAGGTGGGCCCCTTGAGTTCTTAACTTTTTAATTGTCGCCTTGAAGAATTAGTCAAGAGATATACAGCTGTTAGCCTTAAAGGCGGAAGATGAGATTTCCAGGCATCATAAGTTTTTCTTTGTGTTTAGTCGGCTAAAATCTCAAAAAAAATGTATAACCAATAATGACATATGAAATGATGCATGCCCACTCCTTTTTGGGGTAGAAGAGACTGCTTTGGACTATCTGAGCAATGCGTTTTGTGTTAGTCAGGCAGCAATATTTGATTTGTATTAAATGCACTCTTGCATACAGCTGATTGCAATTAAAGTTCCCAAACAAATCGCTTACCCTAAAAGTGTGAACTCAATTTTTCCACGACTCTAGCCGCAACAGTAATTATTTATTTTTAATGTTTAGTACTTGTGTGCAAGATAAGGGGGACTCCTGAGCTGAACTGCATTGATTTCAGCATCGATGAACCCTTTGCTTCCCGAGTTACAGGCCCCGGTATAGGTTGCCGGTATCCTGCCATTTCTAAATCCTCTGCATTACATGACTGGGGAATTTAAATACTACAGGAGATACAGGCAACCCATACCGGGGCCTGTAACTCAGGAAGCAGGGTATCCCCGAGGCTGAAATCAATAAGGTTAAGCTCATGAGACCCCCCGCTCCCGCACACTAGTAATAAAATGAATATTAAAACTGCACGATCGCCTGCAAGAGCCGTGCATGGAGACTCAGCATCTCCGTACAGCTCTTCCAGGCTGCATTTTAAACAAACACTAAGGGGCCTATGCAGAGAGCAGCGAATTTTAAAATTGGCGAATTTATTAAAAAGTAGCTTTTTTGGAGAGTTTTAATCTCCATATGCAGAAAAGTGCGAATTCTGCTATGTTTAACATGGATGCGTGTGGCGAGTTTAAATTGGCGAGATGCGCGCTTCAGAAATGTGTTAAAACAAATTCGCGGCTTTTTTTTTCCCTTTGCAATGGCCGCGAGCGGCAGTTTTTTCTGGCAAGTTAAAACTGAGACAATCGCGCCATTTTATTGGCGCGAACAGCCGCTAGATGCCGTTCGCGCCTCTCTGCATACGGATATTTTTAAAACTGGCGAGATTGAGGTTCTCGCCAGCCGCGAGGCGAGTTTTATAACTAGAAAAGAAAAATTGGCGCGTTTTTCGGAACTCGCCATTTTCTGCTGCTTTCTGCGCGATTTTCTCCAAAAAATGGCGAATTTCGAAATAGCGCTGCTCTCTGCATAGGCCCCTAATAGCGCGATAACACTTAGAAGAAAAAAACAAGTAGTGTGATGTTGCATTTTTTACTGAAATGAATAGGCCATGATGTGTCCCTGTCCGTTCTGTCTATCCACATGTTGTCACTTCCAGTCCTTCCATTGCTGGTGGTACTACTTGTGGTGATGGGGAATGTGAAGATATGGATGATAGCACAGACTGAGGAGGAGGAGGACTGTCTGTCTGAGACAACAAGCTTTAGGGGTGGTGGCTCTTTTACTTTCAGGTAGTGGGGATAGTGGTGGTGCTGACCATCAGACTTGTCTATAGAAAGATATCTGGTTGTAGCTAAAGCAGGTATACCCATGATGCAGGTGCAGTTGGGTATGCAAGGTGGTAGTACCAAGGTAGGACCGTTGCTTCCTCCAACATACTGTTATACTAGAAAAGTTACAGTGGGCCATAGCTAAACCTTGCACATTTACCTGGGGTGGCTAATTGAAATAGGACCACACTCAGAATGATGGGGATCCTCTTATTATGGGAGTGCAAGTTGGGGTGCTGCTAGTTTCCACCCGACCACTGCCTCCTCCTTTCTCACATTATCCTACACATCTTCTGAATAAGGGCCATAGACATGACTACTACTCCCCTCATTAGTGGCCTTACCAGTTCCAACTTCCTGAACTGCCTAGATACTCAAAGTTGCTGTGCTTTTCCCATCTACTGGCACATCCGCAGAAGCAACAGTAGCAGCAGCAACAAGGGTCACCACCAGCCTGACACATTTCTAGAATGGTGTATACTGCTGCTTTCTCACTCTGTCCCTAAATCTTGATGCCACTTATACTCAGAATACTTCTACCAGTATCTGATGTTACTCCTTGGCTAACATGCCTTAAAAGCTGAAGATGCTGATGTGGGGACATAGTGCCCCACTTTTCTAATGTCTCTTTCCCATTAAGCTGCTGCTGTTGACATGGGGGAATAACTTGTGGTGGTAGTGGTAGTAGTGGCAGATGTGCTTTAGTTGTGGTGGTGGTGGTGGTTGTGGTGGATTGTGGCTCCTCCCAGGCCTACCAAATTCTAAAATGAAGTAATCTTCTAAAGTAAAGACGCCTTTCCAGGTAACTCCTACCCCCTAATTTCGTCTCCTCATTTTACTCTTCTCCTCCACTCCTTACTTTCCTCTAAATATAAAAAATAAAAAATTGTAAAAGTAATAACACATATAGAGATAAATAAAAACAATATAATAAACATTTTACAAATATATATGAAATAAACTAATGCAAAACTTTAATTATTATAGACATTTTATAATATTTATTTTCTCTTGCTCACTCTCTCTCTGACTCTCAGATATAAAATACATTTTTCTTTGTCATTCTCATCTAGTTATAAGCAAACCCAGTGATAAACTTAAAATAAACCATCTGTAATGATACTTAGTAAGAAGTGTTTTGCAAAGTGAGCTTTATTTTTCATTTAATAGACCCAATCAGGGTAATTAAATGTCATATCACTGACAAACAATCAACGTGTTAGACAAACTATGCCGATCTTCAAAACCAAATGATGTTAGAAAATTACCTTTTTTTAAATTAGAAAGCCAGGTTGAAAATGTACCATGTAAGATAAGATAAGATAATTACCGGGTAAACACCAGCATGAGGAGTAGATGAAAAGTGAGTCTCTAAATATATCTTGGAATATCTTGTGCGGGACACAGAAACTGAAATAGTATAAATATACAGCTTTCATATGAAATGATGCCTTTAATTACTGTACTGTCAAGATGTGTATTTTTATGTGTAACTAGATGTGTCTGTTTGATACATACCAAAGTAATTAAACAAAGTTAACCCAGTTATCCAAAATCAGACCTACTGCTGCGCCAGCCTTTATTCAAAACTTCACGGAGCCGCTGTCATTGGATCTGCTGTATTCCAGGCGGTATTAATTTTGCATCCCAGTGTTCATGCGCATTCGCGCCGCCCGGCACACATGGTTGATCTGTTTAATTATAATGGTTTCGGATTTAATTGGGGGCAGAACTGTATGGCTGTACAGTAGGTTGAATTGCTATTAGACTTCTAAGACAACAGCTCGCGATTGCATACTTGAGTTTCTAAACGGTATTGAAGACAACGCTACAGTAAAAAGCTAATACTGCAAACGCTTGTTTTTCAAACATATCGTTGAAAAAGTAGGAAGAACACAGATGTGACCAAAGCTTAAAAATAAAAATGATGCAGAAAATTGGGTTGTTCTGCTTTCAGCTGACATGCATTAGTGCAGTAAATAATTTAAAACATTATTTTTGTTGCAATATCTGCTTTGTTTTCTAGCTGTCCTTTGGTATCATCATATTGGAGTTGTGCTAGACAGAGTTTCCTTATACTGTAGTTCAGTGGAACGCATATATGCCTATGCTTTATTCTTTAAGAATAAAGTATGCTGGATTCCTACATTGTAGGAACTTTTTAAAAACTGCTAGCAAATTAAACCATTGTTACAAATCACAACCGGAGCTCCCTGCCACAGTCTGTAGAGACTGGCAGAACCTGGCTATTTGTGGGATGAGGGGTTTCCATGCCAAAGATTGGCTACACATTATACAGATAGGCTTGGAATAGTTTTAAAAGTTTGTGCAGTCAGTGGAGAGGAGAGATTCACCTGAGATTCCATCTAAGTTCCATCATCTGTGATTCAGTGTGTGGTCCAAGGATTCCCAGCTCTGAGTAAATCGTCTAAATTTCTCAGAGACTAAGTGTCAAGTTACAAGACCCCAGCCAGAAGAGGCTACTTGAAGGAAAAGTGACCTGGATTATTTTGCTGTTTGTTTTAAACTAGGAAAGATTAGTTTTGTATCCTAGTTTCCAAGTGTGTGTCTTTTTCCTGTATATTGTGTAACATAACTGAGTATGTTCATTTTATAAATAAATCACAATTTATTTTATCTCTCTGCTTTGTTCAATCAATGATCCTGGTAATTAAGGTGTTAAAAGCTTGGTCTCCCATGACACAGGGGTCCTTAGGATAATGTGAGTCCCCCAGTATACTCTATGCCCCAATCACCAGAACCAAGTATAGAGGTTCTGGGGTGCTTCAACCATCGATAAGGTTGCAAGTTGATTTTACTGTATGTCAAAGTCCAAATTCCTATGTGTTTTTAAAAAGTAACTCTGGGATTGAACCTAGGCATTATTTGGTTCAACTTTTTACACATTTTCTTATACAGTAGGAAGGTCTATTTATTTCTGAAATTGTGTATAATAGTATATGTTTATGCACTAGAAACCCATCTGGGTAATTGGACGGGGGGAGACAAGTTAAAATCTATCAGTAGGCGTGAAGCTTACTGGATATATGAACTTAAGACCTTATCCCCTGATGGCCTTAATATAGTTTTTGATTTGGGTTCCTTTTTAGTGGGTTGAGTTGTTCATTCACAATTCAGTATGGGAATATACACATATCCACTAGGATGATATAGTATAATGACATAGGGAGGATAGTTTTTTATATCCTGTTTTATATGTCATGTGATTTATTCCACTCCTATCACAATAGTGAACCAATTTAATATTGTATTTAGAGTTATCATTTAGTATTTTAGTTATGCATGTTCTGTTCAAATTAGGGATTTGTATTGTGAGGAGTGTTTTAATGGTTGTATGTAGTTGTGTGTTTATTGTTTTCACCTGTTAGTTGGCTAATTAATGATTGATTGATAATTGCATAGAGTATTTAAATTAGCTATGTCCCCTATCAGATATTTCCCTGAGGAAGTGAGGTTGTGGGTAACTAGAGACTGCTGTTTGCCATTCTGGAGATCGGGACTCTCATTTGGAGTCTGGTTTATGGGTCAACTTTTCCGCTATTGCGCGTGCAGCACAGACACTGCTGGGTGGCACGTAGCATTGAGCTACCACCCCTCCATACGTGCACGCACCGGTGTGCGTACACGTGCACGGCCTGCACGCGGGACGACGCGCAAAGGTGAAACAACAGTGGTGAATTTCGTCTCAGCAGTGGGCCGCACAGTCGGTGAACGGTCCCTTACCGGTGGGGATTCCAACCCCAAAAGCGGATACCATCTGTAGAGACATCAGCTGCTGTGCCTATATCCAATTGACATCTTGTGAGTAGGGCTTCAATTTTGCCCATACGGACAGCAGTCTTTGTTACCTATAGGTGGATGTTACTTTTTATTAAACCAGTTTTTATAGTAGGCCATTTGCAGGTGTTTAATATTAGTATGGTTGTTTTCATTTAATTGTGCTGTATATTTTGTCTTTTAGTTTATAGTTTTTAGTATCCTATACAGTAATACACTATGATTGTTTTTTTTTTTTTTATTTCCATGTGGTGAGACAACCATCAAGAACCTTCAGAGGATTTCTAGTCACTACAGGACAGGTTCATACCATATGGTCAGTATCACTAGAATTCAGTAAAAATATCACTGTTTCATTGAGTGTGAGGCGCCGGTTTCTTTTTTCTGTATGTTTATGCACTGTATATGAGCTGGGGATTTCAAAGTCTGTGGTCCCAAAAGATTCTCTGTCGCACAAGCCTGGCGCCACTGTGTCTGCTCGGGTCCTGGATTTGAAAGCCACAGAGATTGCCAAGGTGTTAAAGCCATTTGGGCAGAGGAGGTAGACTCAAGTACCCTACTCCTGGCATGAATGGAAGCCTAACTCCATGGGTGGCTTCTGACTCACAGGTGGCAGAAGTGCCATGTAGGCGCATGCCCCTGTCAGATTTTGAATCCATCCTTGCCGGCTTCAGTAGACTGGCAAACCTCTGATTGACTGGTAGGAATTCTCCAACGCTCGGACTGGATGGAGTATTTCATGAATGGTACTGAAATACTATAAGAAAGCCAGCAGCCAATCCGGTCCTCAGATCCTAAGCGCCAAGACAGCAGCGTCAAATTCAAACAAAAGATGCTCTTGGAGAAATAGACGCAAGTCGGCTTCAGAAATTTCAAGGCAAGAAATTTTCTAAGCCCCACTTTTATTTTTTTTCAACCAGACCCCCTATAAGTGTGTTTTCCATTATATATTGTAATCCATTGTGTGTACCTAATGATAATGCAAGAAGCCTGACAGATAAAATGGGGGAGCTTGAATAGATAGCTGCAAGGGAGCATTATGATATCATAGTCATTACTGAAACATGGTGGGATGAAACTCATACAAAAGAAAACTTATCAAAATGTGGCGCTCTAAATAATCAAATGTTTACCAGTGGTAATAGTATAAAAATAATAATACACAGTGATACTTATACAAACATATAGGAAGATGCAGCTGTAACCCAGTTGAGGTTTGCTCGGTCAATCCTCGTGGTGTATAGTGGCGATGAAGTCTCCGGGAAGCGCAATATATGTAAAGAAAAATAAATGGTGATAGTGCAATATTGTAAAAATTAGGCTCAAAAAATGATGACTAGGCTCTCTATTATATACTCACAAACGTGAGAGGTTTTGCAGGCACATAAAGGTATCTTTTTAGGGAGGCTCTTAGTTGTCACTCAATCACCAGGAGATGCAGAAATCAATATTTCCCCGAATACAGTAGGTAGACTCCCAGGGACCTTGTTTAAAAGATACAACTGGACATAGTGCAGACCGTATATATAATTTATAGATTATAGGTGGATCAAATTACACTCACATGATTTCAGATACAAGCAAGCATTTAGATCTCAATGGATCTCTCTGGCCGGATGGATGGTATCTCCGCTTCCCCTCTCTCGTGGCGTGCGTTCCACCGGTGCGTTCCAATCAACCGGAAGTGATGTCATCCACTGCGTCCACTTCCTGGGGTTCCGGCCGGCTCAGGGAAAAATGTCACTCTACGCGTTTCACCACATAGGTTTCATCAGGAGTGACGTTTTAGTGATTGGGAGAGATATATATACCCTCATCTGGGTTCTCATTGGTCAATAGTTCACCTGATTCTATTTGATATAAACGTGTGCACTTAAAGCTATAATGAGACTGCAACATTTCTGTCTCTGTATTGCACATGTTTGAAAGTCATAGATTAGCAATTCTACAGTGCAAATAGCAAGTTTTTATACAATCCATCATAAAATACATCCTTTATACAATCAGTTTAAAATGCATAGGTTTATTTAAATAAAATCCTCAATATAAGATTGGTAATAAAAAATCCATAAAATAGTTTTAAAATTAATCTAAATATAAAAAACGCAATATTAATAAAGATACTAAAATTGCTATACAATGTTAAAAACAGGTAATAGAAAGGGAATACTGTCCCTACACTGGGGGAATATTGGTGGAAAGTGCATAGCATTATTCATTTGAGCAAAGGCAATTTCTAAAATGAAAGCAAAAACAAAGTGTTAGTTCATAATAAAATCACAAAAAAGGTTTAAGATCAAAATCTAAATTCAAACCGGATGGGGACATAGTTTTTAATTCGAACATCCAGAAAGATTCTCTTTTAATCAATGATGTGTGTCTATTCCCTCCTCTCCAATGGGGCATAACTTGCTCGATTGCTTTAAATTTGAACCCCTTAGGGTCCGCATTATGTGCCATCAGGAAGTGGTTTGGAACACTATGGGTTGTCATTCTCCTTTTTATATTTCCTATGTGTTCCAAGATGCGTGTTTTCAGGGGTCTTATAGTTTTCCCTATATATTGTAGACCACACTCGCATTCAATCAAATAAATAACAAAGTTAGACCTACAGTTTAAATGCTGTTTTATACTATATACCTTCTTTGTGATGTTAGACTGGCATGAATGGAAGCCTAACTCCATGGGTGGCTTCTGACTCACAGGTGGCAGAGGTGCCATGTAGGCACATGCCCCTGTCAGATTTTGAATCCATCCTTGCCGGCTTCAGTAGACTGGCAAACCTCTGATTGACTGGTAGGAATTCTCCAACGCTCGGACTGGATGGAGTATTTCATGAATGGTACTGAAATACTATAAGAAAGCCAGCAGCCAATCCGGTCCTCAGATCCTAAGCGCCAAGACAGCAGCGTCAAATTCAAACAAAAGATGCTCTTGGAGAAATAGACGCAAGTCGGCTTCAGAAATTTCAAGGCAAGAAATTTTCTAAGCCCCACTTTTATTTTTTTTCAACCAGACCCCCTATAAGTGTGTTTTCCATTGTATATTGTAATCCATTGTGTGTACCTAATGATAATGCAAGAAGCCTGACAGATAAAATGGGGGAGCTTGAATAGATAGTAGCAAGGGAGCAGTATGATATCATAGTCATTACTGAAACATGGTGGGATGAAACTCATGACTGGGCAGTTAAATTAGAGGGTTATTCCCTTTTTCGGAAGGATCGAGCAAATAGAAGAGGAGGTGGAGTATGTTTATATGTTAAACCGGATCTAAAGCCTATAATAAGGGAAAATGTTTATGACTGGAATGATGAAAATGTAGAGACCTTGTGGATAGAAATTAGCAATGGAGGCAAAAGTATAAAGAAAATGTTTGTAGGGATATACTATAAACCACCAAATATCTGTGAGATTGAGGAAGATAAAATACTTTTGCAAATGGAGAAGGAGAAAAACTGGGTCATGTTTGCATAATGGGGGATTTTAATTATCCAGACATAGACTTGGGCAATGAGATAGCATTACAACAAAAGGAAACATGTTTTTTGGGTTGCTTAAAGACAATTAGATGACCCAAATAATTGAGGAACCAACCAGGAGAGGGGCAATACTGGATTTGGTAATATCAAACAATGTAGACGTAATAACACATTTTCAAGTCCTGGAACATTTGGGTAACAGTGATCATAACATGGTCTCATTTTGAAATAAATTATCAAAAAACAGATTACTTGGGTTCAACAAAGACTTTAACTTTAGGAAAGCAGATTTTAATAAACTGAGGGCTAATCTATAAGTAATACATTGGGATGATGTTTTTGCAGGGAAAAATGTAGAAGATAAATGGACAGTCTTTAAAACATTGTTTGAAAAGCACACTTATCAGTGTATACCATTGCCTAATAAATATAAAAAAAATAAGTCAAAACCAATGTGGCTAAATAAACACTTAGGGGTGGAAATGGACAAGAAGAGGAAGGCGTTTAGATTCTTTAAGTCAGAAGGGACGGAGACATAATATCAGAATTATAAGGAATGTAACAAAAATTGCAAAAGGGCAATCAAATTAGCAAAAATGGATAATGAAAAAAGGATTGCAATAGAAAGTAAGGTCAACACTAAAAAGTTCTTTAAGTACCTTAATAACAAAAAAATGAGAAAAGAAAATATAGGACCCTTTCAGTGTGAGATGGGTAGACAGATTATTGGAGATAAGGAAAAAGCAGAGGTATTAAACAAATTCTTTGCCTCTGTGTTTACCAGGGAAGAATCAAGTTCCATAGTAGCCACAAACTCCATATAAATGAACAATTGGTTAACTGAGGAAGAAGTTCATAAGCGACTTGAAAAAATAAAGGTAAATAAGGCACCTGGCCCCGATGGCATACATCCAAGAGTTCTCAAGGAGTTAAGCTCAGTAATAGCCAAACCATTAGATTTAATATTCAAGGACTCCATTTCCACAGGCTCAGTACCACAAGATTGGCGTAAAGCAGATGTGGTGCCTATATTTAAAAAGGGAGCTAGATCACAAGCGGAAAATTACAGACCTGTAAGCCTGACTTCAATAGTGGGTAAACTACTTGAAGGTTTAATACGGGATAATATTCAGGAATACCTAATGGAAAACAAAAAATCATTAGTAATAGTCAGCATGGATTTATGCAGGATAAATCATGCCAAACTAACCTTATTTGTTTCTTTGAGGAGGTAAGTAGAAATTTAAACCAGGGTAATGCAGTTGATGTGGTCTACTTAGATGTTGCAAAAGCTTTTGATATGGTTCCTCACAAGAGGTTGGTGTACAAAATTAAGCAAATTGGACTCGGTAATAATGTATGCACCTGGATTGAAAACTGGTTGAAGGATAGACAACAGAGGGTTGTCATAAATGGAACTTTTTCAGGTTGGGCTTAAGTCGTGAGTGGAGTACCTCAGGGATCAGTACTGGGACCCCTGCTTTTTAACTTGTTTATTAATGACCTTGAGGTTGGCATCGAGAGCAAAGTCTCCATCTTTACTGATGATACTAAATTGTGTAAGGTAGAAGAATCAGAGCAGGATGTAATTTCTCTTCAGAAGGACTTGGAGAGACTGGAAACATGGGCAGGTAAATGGCAGATGAGGTTAAATACAGATAAATGTAAGGTTATGCATTTGGGATGCAAGACAAAACAGGTATCTTACAAATTAAATGGGGATGGAGAAAGATTTAGGAGTGCTTGTAGACAGCAGGCTTAGCAATAGTGCCCACAGTCATACAGTAGCTGCAAAGGCAAATAAGATCTTATCTTTCATTAAACGGGCAATGCATGGAAGGGAAGTAAACACAATTATGCCCCTTTACAAAGAATTAGTAAGACCACACCTTGAGTATGGAGTACAATTTTGGGCACCACTCCTTAGAAAAGACATTCTGGAACAAGAGAAAGTGCAGAGAAGAGCTACCAAATTAATTAAGGGGGTGGACAATCTATTTTATGAGGAGAACCTACAGTAGTTAAATTAGATTTATTTACATGAGAACAAAAGGCGTCTAAGAGGGGATATGATAACTATATACAAATATATTCGGGGACAGTACAGGGAGCTTTCAAATGAACTATTCATCCCAAGGGCAGTACAAAGGACTCGGGCCATCCCTTAAGGTTGGAGGAAAGGAGATTTCACCAGCAACAAATTAAAGGGTTCTTTACAGTAAGGGCAGTTAAAATGTGGAATTCATTATCCATGGAGACTGTGATGGCAGATACAATAAATTTCTTCAAAAAAAAGTTGGACACCTTTTTAGAAAGTAAAGGTACAGTATACAGGGATATACCAAATAAGTAAACATGGGAAGAATTTTGATCCAGGGATTAATCCGATTGCTAATTCTTGGAGTCAGGGAGGAATTTATTTTTCCTGTTAATGGGGTTTTTTGTTTGCCTTCCTCTGGATCAATAAGTAAGTATAGATATAGGATAAAGTATCTGTTGTCTAAAATTAGCATAGGTTGAACTTGATGGACGTATGTCTTTTTTCAACCTCATCTACTATGTAACTATGTAAATCTGTTTCCAAGGAATAAATCACAATTTATTTTACATCCTTGTTTTGCTCAATGTTATAATCCGAGTTTAAAAGGTGTAAATACCTGGTTGTGACGGTGAAGGGGTAACAAGGCCATCAATAAAGGTATAATGCCTGGCTGGTTACCTCTGAGCCCTATTTCAGGTTTTAGTGTCAGCTCTTCAACATGTGTATGGCATCTGAAATGAATGTAATTGTATGTCAATAAAGAATTTTTGTTTTTTACCTTTCCAGGAGTGCTAACCAGTGGAGATTCTCAGGCTATGTGTTTCAAGGTTTTTTTTGCGGTAAAAGTGTTTTCAGATTGTGTCTATGTAGCAGGGGTCAGGAATTTGCTGGCCACCCCAAGAATTTATCCGGGAATCAGGTCATATTCCTGGGGACATCTAGACACCACACTCTGGTCATAATCCTCCCTTGAAAACATTTACGTGACTCACCGGCAGGATTCCCTGCTTCAGCACAGACCAGAAAGGTAAATGAGGGCATAGGGATTTGTTTGTCCCGAGTACTGTCAAGGGTCCCAAGGTTGGTAAGGGTTCCCCAGTATATGCTCAGGTACCCCAGAATCAGTATAGAGATTCTGGGGGGGGGTGTTCTCCAACTGTATACTAAGTTGCGAGAGGTTTTATGAAACCTAAGTCCTAGTTTCAGTAAATAAAAGATATACAGCCCTGGGAATGTGCCTACACATTTTTTGGTTATAAAGAAAATTAGGTTTCCTTAAGGGAAGGAGCTACAGCTCTGGGATTGCAGCTATGTATCTTTTCATTTCACTTCAGGACAGAAGAAAAAATGGGAAATATTTTTTGTTTCATAAAATGTTTAATTGCCAATGTGGCTATAAGGTTTACAGTCTAACTCAGGTTTAAAGTGTATGAAGGATATGGCTAGTGGGAATAAAGTATATAGTCCCATTCTAGCCCTCATAGCCCAAAATAAATAGGCTGAGTCCCCGCTGGCGCTGAGCATACTTGGTGTGCTTACCTTAGTCTACACTGGCGACCAAATTTATTCTTACTTAGCTAGCTCCGCGAATTTCAGAGGACCCCGGTGATGTGCGGTTTTGTGTCGTTTTCTCCCGGGGTATATATAGCGTTATATTCGCGGCTGTGATTTAAGCATTTTATTCCCGCTGGCTGCAATACTGCAATGCCGTGTAAAAACGCATGGGGGCGTTTGCGAGCTGTTGTCTTTAAAGCCGTCCACTATAACCCCTAACATACAGTACTGTACATTTTTATTCATAGTGTACATTGACAGGGGGTCTCCGGAGCTGCCCCGCGTTGGTTTCATGTCGGGGGACCCCTGCTCCCCGAGATACAGCCCCATTTATGAGGTGCCGGTATCACTCTGCGTCTAAAGGTCCCGATCACGTGACCCCCTAAAGGGGCCTGTATCACGGGGAGCAGGGGGTCCCCGGACCTAAAACCACAGCGGTTCTGCTCCGGAGACCCTCTGCACATGTACAGTATAAATAAAACACACACATCAATAAAGAATCGTTCCTTACCTTAGCGGCTACGTGCTATGGTAATGAAGCAGCATTTCTGTATTTTAATAATATTGTACAGTGAGCAGGGGGTTCCCTGAGCCAGAAATGAATGCTCAGGGGACCCCCTGCTCCTGCACAATATTATTAAAAATACAGAAATGCTGCTTCATTACCTTAGCTGATAGCCGCTAAGGCAATGAAGGCAGTATAGCATGTTTATTGGGGACATTTGATTTGCCCCCAATAAACATTGCAATAAACAACATACAGTACACCCCCTGTGTATTTAAAATACATAAACAATAAATACATGACATACATATTTTTATTGTGTGTTTTAAACCTGCCTGCCTTCACTGTAATATATGTAAAAACCCTCCCCCTATTGTGTGTTTTAAACCTCCTGCCTTCACTGTAATCTATGTAAAAAACCCTCCCCCATTGTGTGTGAAGCTTCCCTGCCTTCACTGTAATCTATGTAAAAAACCCTCCCCCTATTGTGTCTGCTAAACGTCCCTGCTTTGACTAATCTGTGTAAGCCCCCCTCCCCCTATTGTGTCAGTTAAATCTGCCTGGCCTGTGTTTTTTGTGTATGTGCATTGTACTGTATGCAAATGTGGGGAGGGGGATCCCATGTAAATAACCACACCCACACCCACTACCCACAGCCCACGGCCCCTCCGCTGCTTGCTGCAAAACAGAGACATAAATTAAAACATACAAAGTAATGTCCCCTAACCCCTTAATCATCATAGCGGTTATTAACCGCTACAGTCATTAAGGGGTTAACCCCCACCACTCGGGATGCCTACATACCCTCCCACACTAACCCCCCCCCCCCCGTGAGGCCTAACCACCCGGTACCCACAAGGGATGCCTACCCACATACCGTTGGGGAAACACCCCACCCCCACCCCCAGTACCCATAATAAAAACAGTACAGTGACCCACAATAAACAGCATTATATTTATTAAATACATTACCCACCCCCTGTGCCCCCCCATAAATACAAGATTTATCCTTTTACATACAGGGTTATTTTTCATCTTTATTCATCTAAAATAGAGGTAGAGAGAAAAAACAAGGAGCACTGCAATGGAAGAACTGGAGGCAGATCAAAAGTAGAATAATAATAAAGATTTATTCAGCGAACAATGCCCATGAGAGAGCTGAAAAGCCATCTGACGCGTTTCCCGCCATCCTGGCGCTTTATCAAAAACTCTTTTTTTCTACTTTTGATCTGCTTCCAGTTCTTCCATTGCAGTGGTCCTTGTTTTTTCTCTCTACCTCTATTTTGGACTTCGCTGACAGGATGCACACCAGGATGAAGACTTAAACAGCTGTTCGTGAGTACAGGTGGATTTTTCCAGTTGCTGGCTTACTGCCTATGGAAGATACACGGACTTGATCTAGAGTAGCTGGTTGTTATTTGATTCCACAGGTTACCTCTTTATTGCGGGACACCCACTGGCTTCTATTCCAGTGCTTTAGTCATTTGGTCATTTACAGCTTATGATTACATTTCATCCAAAAGTTATTACAAAGGGATTCAGATGATCTTATCTGATATTTTGGACTTTAACAAGCACCTGTAGCACCACATGGAGATTTGTTTCTCCTTTGCATAATCTTTATTCATCTACATCACATTAATCCCATCCGACTCACTGATATGCAAGTATCCCTATGGGTACATCATGTATTTATATGTTTTAATGGTCACATATAATAAGTATTTTATCAGGTTTTAATTGATGTTTGAATTAGTCTGTTTTTATTTGTATATTTAATATTTTTACAAATATTTTGCGACCAATTTTTACTAATTCCCGTTCCTCTTTTTTTAGTCTCAAATGATTCCAATTATATAGTAATTGTTGGCCCAATTTTATCTACTTCACGATTTAAACCTTCATCTAAAAAAAAATTTTGAAAATATATTTATATATCACTTTCTATTTAATAAAATTTTAATTGATTTATAGATTATATCTTATTTTTTAAAATTACGGTCCATTATTTATTGGATGTAATGTTAGGACGTTTTTTGGTTCTATGAATGTTGCTATTATATGCAGCTTCACCTTTTGAACAACCATTAGGAGTGGGAGAAATAGCTCATTGTTGTCATAGGTGAACAGGGGTTATTCATCCATATTTAAACTCATCTAGTAGCCATAGAGACAGAATTCCCCTGACGAAGCGTACATTCTCGAAACACGTAGGGCTGTGTCTCCTATGGTTTGTGTGCTGTGAGTGCGTTCAGACAGTTCATAGCTGTCACTGAGGATTCCTTGTGTGAGCACTTCCAGCCTAAGCCTAACCCTCGAGTGACGCAAGAAGCACATAAAGCACTGACATCACTGGACTTGTGACACGGAAGCAGGAAGGCTTCGTTTTCCGCGGGAAGGCTATAGAGGCTGGTGTAAGGATCTTGGCAGGATTGTGTGGACGCTGTTGGGATTCCGGTTTGGACTGCACAAACCTAAACAACTTACACTTCTATGTGCCTTAAAACCATTCACGTTTGTAAGTGATTTTTATCCGTTTCTCTTATCCAATTGATTAAATGGTTTGCACTATTGGCTTTACACTCTTTTCTTTTTTCTCTTTTCTCTTTTCTCTTAGTACTTATCTGGACCTGTGAGTTGGATCCTGTGAACAGAGCTGCATCGCCCATTTTTAATTGTTTTTGGCCGACGGACGAAGCCACGTCACACAAAGAGAGAGAGTGCCCCTCCTCTTGTTTCCACCAGAGGGAGGGGGCACACCAAGAACCAATCCAAACAGTCCTCCCCAGAGGAAGGAGGGACAGGAAGTGAGGCTGAGGAACTTCACTTCTGCTTGACTGGAGAAGGAGAAGGAGCTAAGTGCAAAACCAGCATGCTGAGAGAATCAACCCCCGCGCAAAAGATGGCTGACCTAAGTGTAACAACTTATCAGCTTCCAGGAGGCTTCCTGGTTGTGGAGGTTGATGGCCGAGAATATCTGCGGTGCCTGTGTGTCAAATGCAGGTCACTCGAACCGGCCCCAAGTACAACGGCATGGTGCCAACAGTGTGGCACGTTCTACCTCTGGCCTATCGAGCCAAGACCCCGCAAGATGTCTCTCCAGCAATGCTGATCGAAGTGGAGGAAGCGGAGGCTGAGGCTGCCCTGGTCCCATATGTAACCCCTGTGGTAGGGACCCTGGCCCAGCCACCAAGAGATGTCCCGACGGAGGAGAGTGCGACCGCAGTGGAGGTACTGGAGCGGGCCCGTTTCGTACCCATACACACTGGCGGTGCTGCAAGGACTCGAGGTGATTCCCCAGCGTAGGAGCCGTTGCAGTCCTCATCGGATGAGAGAGACAGCCTGTCATCGGTGGTGATGCGCCGGCCAGCGGACCACCCCAGCTGTAAAGAAGAAGTCCCACTTACCCCTTAGATCGAGCAGACAAGTCCGGAGACCCCCCGACGGCGAGCGCTGGTGCGGCCTGAACCGCGTAGAAGTCCCATGGCCATGGTGACTCCCAGTGCGGAGGAGATGGGATCCGAGACAGCTCCGGAGGAACTGCAGAGTATCGCAAGACAGCTGAGCAGTAAGAGGAAACCACCACCCCTTTATTCCCGCCAGGTGAAGGAGGAACCTGTGGAGAGAGAGGGGCTTGAGGCCTCCCTGCCCAACCGCACCTTCCGGTCCTCAACGCACTTCCGGTGCGAGACCAAGGAGCGGATGGAAATTCCGCGGCGACCAACGATGATGTCACTTCCGGGTCAGACTGGCGCAGAGGACCGGAAGCTTTGATTGCTTCCATAAGGAGAGCTGGGCTGGAAGCCGAGTTCGAAGAGTTTAATGCCCAAGTAGCCAAGCGAGGAGCCCGAAGTGCTGCCGAAAGAGTCAGTAAGAAAATACCTACAGGTCGTGGCATCGCCCGACTCAGAGACACTGTAATAGACTCTGGCGATCCCATGGTCACCGCCCCTAGCGCCATTGCCCCAGCCACTGCCCCTGCCCCGTCATGTGTCGTGCCACCGGATCCTAGTGGGAGTAAGCTGGATAAGACGCCCAATTTTTCAACTGATTGGCGGGATTGGGTGACAAGTGATGTGGGTTCTGATGGGGAGATACCATTGTCAAGTGTTGTACATGTACCTAACCCCACGGTGTTTAATCCTGTTCCTAGAGGTAGGGCCCGAGGGTCCCAGTCTACTGCAAAAGCAGGTCCCGTAAGTCCCAAACCACCTAAGGTGAACCCCACAATCTATAAGAATGTCATTAGAGGGAGGCGTAAAGGCTCGCACTCTACAGAGGCAGCGACATCCGGTGTATCTTCCAGAGCAGAGTCTGAGGAAGGTATGAGTGTGTCATCCTCATATGAGCACCGATATAAATGGTGGGCACCATTATTCACAGGGTATCATGAGGGGATGGACCGCACCAGATTTGTGTTAATAAAGAAAGATATTGTAGATCACTGGTGGGATATAGGCACCTATTCTCCACAGGAGGTTGCCGACGAGTTAGATAACAGGTGGAGAGACATTATGCAAAAGGTGATCACCCCCAAGGCTCATCTATTCTGTATGATGATGTTGCGCCCGAGGAGCCACAGTTCTGGGTACTGCCAGGAAAGGCTGGGAACCAGAAACCTACTAAATTAAGTAGAGCAGACAGAGCCATAGCGGCGAGATACGGCAATCTCATGGATATGAGTTTCCATATGTGCCAGAGCTGATAATGCAGGAGATCGAGAACCAGAGAGATACATGGCTCAGAGATGCAGTCCTTGAACACTTGAGGATTAAGTTTGGTAACACTACCTACATAAGGGAGGATAAAATATGTTCTGTGATAAAGGCTTGGAGTACAGGCAGGAATATATTTATGCATACACTGGCGACACACTTTATTCGAGCTCGGCTAGTCCCACGAATTCGGGTATACTCGGGTGTATTGAGGTTTGTGACTGTTTTCTGCCCGAGTGCATTGCGTTATTTTCCAGGCAGGGATTGAAGCATTTTGTTCCCGCTGGCTGCAATACAGCACAGTATATATATATATATATACTGCATTACAATTCATGAATTTATGCCATCTGGTAGACACGCGAAGCATTGCAGCCTATTAAATCCTAATCATTATCATTTAACAGATCAGCCGCCCGTCAGCCAGGCATGAACCATGGCTGGGAAGGCAAACGCAAATGGGCTTGTCAGAGGTGAGGAGCGGCGCATTCCAGGTATCTGCCAGGTACATACTGGGTATTTGCTCGGATAAAGTGTGTCGCAGCAGTAATATCCTGTACAGACTGGAGAATGGGCCTGTACAACCCTTGTTTGTTAAAATTGTGGATCACAACGGGCGGGAAGTGAAGAAGACTGATCCTCGTCATTATTATAGAGTTAGGGTTCTCCATGTTGGGAGTTTCCTATTATGTTATGTTGCCATCATGGGTGTTACAGTCTAGTGTACAAAATATTTATTAATTATGTTTTGTATATTCACAGATTGTTCACCTGCAGGATGGTCCAGCAAAATAGGTCCAAGTGGGACCATTGATTCCACCTGAGGGAGAGTGTAGCCCTGGTAAGAAATGGGGCTATAGTTCTATCCTCCTCATGTGTGTAAAGTCTGCTAAGGTCAGATTGCCAGGAGTAGACATGGGTTTCCCCCGCTTATGACACTGGGTTGGGTGAGTGAAGGTAGGTCACTTGACCCTGTGTCCAATCAAGAGACACAGGGGCGGTTCCTACTGGAGGTTACATAAAGCAGTATCACTTCCTATTTAGTGAGTGTGAAGTGTGACACTAGTGTTAGTGAGTTAGGAGGAGAGGAGTGATCAGCTCATGAGTAGAGCTGATCTAGCCATAGTTAGTGAGGTGGACCAAGTACCTCTCACCCTGCTAAGGGGGTGAGGGAAGAGCTACCCCCACTCTGGATGCCCGTAGGATCCAGAGTGGAGGCAGGACCATCACAAGTTAGTGGACTGTGCATCACTGTACCTGTCGGCTGCTGCTGCTGCTGCCATGGAGAATAAAGAGACTGCTGCTTTTAAAGATAATCCTTTTGTGAGATTGGAATCTCTCACCCCTGTAGGGAACTCTGTGGTAAGGATTCCACCCTGCATTCCTGGGGCTTACTATAGATGGAGGCGCTGCACCATTGAACCAGAACGAAGGCATCCACCCCAGTAACCTGTTTCTGTTATCCCCCATGTCATCGCGGGAGACTCAGGCCCTCCTGTTGCCAGCAGGTATGCACCACACAGAGACACCTAGCCAGACCCCAGAACACCTTAGGGGACCCTATCTGTGATTGGGGGGGGGGGAGATCGGCTAGACTAGTGTGAAATAATTAATGTCACCACTAAACCAAATCAAATCTGAATCCTATTTTACATTTTCATTAAGGACCTTTGTTGTATCTTTTCAGATAGGATCTCAAATTGGAGACACCTGTTATTTTAAACAGAAGTCGAAATATACGGCTAAATTGATGGTAATAGATTTAATCTCTATAATAATTGGTGGACTCTTAAGGTCCTTATGAATCTTCAGCTGAAAATAAAACAGCTTGAGTCTAAAGTTATGAATTAGTAAGAAATCAATTTGGAAAAATATTCCTTAGTCGGATACGGTACCCCTTTAGAAATTAATATGTTTATTATTTCCTACAATTGTATTTACTTATTCCATATAATATCATTCATTTATAACAACAATCCCAACTCCCATGCCTGCTTGTTGAATATTTGTATTCTTCAATAATAATATGCTCTCTATGGTCTAGATACATCAAGCTGTAGTATTGTAAAAATGTGATTGCATCGCTAAAAATAACAATTTTTTTATTGAATCCATACAAAATAAGGCCGAATACTGTGTTGTTTGGTATTATTATGCCATACATCACATTGTAATATTATTAACAGCAGAAATACCACATTTTTATATCACCTACTCCAGGCTGATGTTAGACTTGTTTTACCTATGTATAGAATGTCCAAAATATACATAGGCAAGATATGGTAAACCTGCATGGAATACATAACAAAATAAAACACATTATAGTACATATTAACACCTTAGTAGCCCGAGTGGTCATGGGTTTCCATGACTAGGAAGTTGAATCTCATTGGGAAGGACTAAACAGTGCACTGTTGAAAAAAAGCGATGGAGGCTGGATCGCTCAAAAATTGTTACAAATATTTCTTGATCCGTCGACAACATGTTAAAGACAAAAGTAAGATAAAGCAGAGAGACCTCTGATGCGTTTCGTGCATGTATACACTTTGTTAAAGTGTAAATTCCCACTGAATGACACAACATTATACAGGAGTCCAAACTGGAAGACCTGCCTCTCATGTTACTTGAATGGTAGTCCTCACTAAATGGAAATATTATTTGTAGTATGTAAATAATCGAGTGGCGGCGCATCTGGTGGGAGCCAATATTTCATAAAAATATAAACGACATCACAAAGAGCACAAAATACACCCATAAATTCATAAACACATACATCCCAATTTGTGTCTACAGTATATCAGGAGGATCACTGTCTACAAGCCACAAAAATCACTCTCCAATGAATGATTGCAGCATGAAAACATGGAATACACTAAATAAGCAGTGATCTCCCACACCCAACCAACAAAATATAATTTTTAAAATGCAACAAAGGAGAAAGGATTATTTGTTGAAACAAATAATCTTAAAAATCAAAATAAGCTTGATCTTGTATAATTAACTAAATATGAATAAATTTCAGGTGATTGATAAGTCAATAAAAATATCAATATATATACACAATAGATTTTTCTACATAAATGGTGAAATGAATGAAAGAAAATTTATGAATGATCTTAATATCATATTTATTTATATATTTATATGGATATGGACTTCTTGGGACAAATATTTATCATTTCAATTATTATAGCTATTCGTTTATTATATTATTATTATTATTATTATTATTATTATTATTATTATTATTATTATTATTATTATTATTATTATTATTATTATTATTATTGTAATAAATGTATAAAGATACATGAATTATCTTTATGGAATTTGACATTTGAAATATATGGAATATAAAGCAAAATGTATATAAATCCAAAAAAGGTGTTTTGCGGTTTAAATTATAAATTACCTCTAAATCTGTATCAAAATGATCAAAGCATGTTATTAGTATGTACCTTACTTAGTATACCTTTCTTAGGTGGTTGCATCTGTATATACAGATGCAGATAATAGTATCCGAACATTTGCCTTGGAAAATCTGGGGCAATCTCCCAGTAATGCTGCAACATTTCTGTGACATTTCTGCAGACAGACTAATGGCCCATCGGATTAACACAGTGAGTGCCCCTGGTAGTCCCATTCAAACTGAAGAGAAACTAGACAATTTGAAAAACCCAACTAGAAGGAACAACTTAAGAATTATATTGGTCCAAGAAACCTTGCAGCAGAACCAATTGATGAAGTTTTGTGACAAATAGCTACAAAAGAAACTGGGCCTAACAGCAGAGGATTGCCAGATAGCGATAGAAAGAATCCATAGAATAGGAAAAGTGAGATAAGATTAAACCAATCAACAAAGGCCCATTATAGTAGAAATACTAAACTTTAATGACAAAATAAAAACTGTGAGAGTGTCTAAGGAATCTTGCTGTATGAAGGATAAATGATCATTCTGTTTCAAGACTATTCAGCTACTGTATCCCAAAGGAGAAGGGAATTTGGCAGTTTACAACACTTTTCAAACAAAATAGAAAATTTACAATAACCTACCCTGCGACCTTGAAAATTTTCACAGAAGCAGGAGCTAAGATCTTTACATCACAGGAACTATTTCTGAGAAATATATGGCAAAAAATATAAAGAGAGAGAGAGAGAGGAAGAGTACTGTACAGAGGACAGCGGGATACAGACTGACTAATCGGGACTGCGAGGAGGCCCCATGTAACAACAGAGACTTAAAAAGACCAACAATCTGGATTTTGCTGCTTTTTAAGAACATACTAAAGACTGTATCAAAGAACAAAAAGGCTGATGGGTACACACAGTTGCAATCAAGCAATTGCTTTTTTTGGTATATTTCTTAAACTATGGTTCCATGTGTTTTCCTTTTTCTCCCAACCCTAAATCTGGATAATAGGGATTTTGTCCATTACTGTACAGTATGTGTTGGGGGGGAGGAGTTGTTGGGGGCAATGGGGATAGGTAGTAGGGTGCCCATTCATTGCCATTGGGGTTATCTTTGCTCCCATTGAGGGCATTGGTAGCCTCACTGCCAATGAATGGGTGTATTGGATTGTATTGGTTGCTTTATTGTATTTTAATGTTTATTGGGGGTAGAGGGGTGGGCGAAGGTGGTATTTGGCCTTTGGTGAGTGTTTAGACCTACCAGGTTGGTGATGGGAGTGTAGCAGCAGTAACCACTAAAGTAATGAAGGCGTTAACTCTTCCCGCAAACCTCCTGGGAGGTATAAACACCCACCCTGGGGCAACTCCAACATTCACCCACCCCCTCTACACCCAACAAACTGGGCACTGGTATTTAACCCCTTCAGTACCTTAGCGGTTAGCCGGTAAGGGAATAAACCTGCCTTTAAATGTATTTTTAATTCATAGGATTGAATCATAGGATCTCAGGAGCTGATATTAATGCATGTCATCTCTGGAGACACCCGGCTTCAATCCGTTGTAGTAAGAATATTTTTTTCCATCAGAGTCACATTACGGATCCCATCCCACCCTAAAAGGTGTGAAGATCAGAACCTGTGAGTTGCAGCAATTATGTGAATCTCAGAGCTAGTTGAATTGCTTAATCTTGCAAAAAAATGTGAGTTTGAGCATTTTGTCAGCTAAAACTCAATTTGTCTGTGCAGGAGCACTACTGATTGGGAAGAAGCAGTTTTGTATCAAGTTTGCCATGTTATCAGAGCTTTCAGAATAGCTACAAATGCAATCTCGCTCGAAACATGCTCAAAACTGTCAATAAATCACTTATTGAAACTACCTTCTTAGGCCCCACCGTCTTTAAAACGATACAATTACTAGATCTTACAGTAAGCAGGAGGAAATAGATTTCCTAAACTCACCAATAACCACAAAAGAGACTACAGACATGATTCAAATTCTGAAATATTACAAGCCACCAAGCCCTAATGGTATGTTGGGGAATATTAGAAAATACTTAAAAATGATCTAACTTTTTGCCTTCAACAGTTTTCCATGAATCCCCAGGGAAGTTATTACACACTGCTCACCTAATAATACCCTAATCTGAATGAAACATGATTATGTTGTTTGTAAGGTGCACTAGGAGTAATAACTAACATGCACAGAGTTGATCCAAAGGATCCAAAGTACGCAAGTTATTGCACTCAATACATGATTGAGGATATTTAGAACAATAATAGCCCTTCAGATAATATCTGATCGGCAATCATAATTGATCAAAACTGAACAGCAAATATAGTAAAACCAAAAAATAACAAAGTTTTATTACATCCAAAATATATAATACAAACAATCAATGGAAGTATTTACAATAAGAAATGTATTAAAAATGCCTCTATGTGTAGTGGGGAATATTCTTTTTGTTTTTAATAATTATTCTATTTTTGTCACATTAATTTTGAATCCTGCAAATGTCCCAAATTGTTCTATACTATCCAAAATGTTGACAATTGATTTGTCAGGTTGTGAGAAAAATACAGTAAAAAGAACATCTTCTGCGAACATTGCAAGCTTCAATTCTACTGGGGATACCCTTATTCTCTCAAAGGGGGCTATGCACTAAGCTCCGAGCTTTCGCGCCGGCCTGAAAGAAATTATCACGTCCGATAAAAAATGAATCCGGTGGCGCGATTCACTAAGGCCATCAGCCCATTTTCTATCGGATGTGCCCAAAACTGGCTTATCGTGCGTGCAATGTTTTTTCCCTCTGCTAGCGCACTGAAACTTCCCGTACGCTAGCAGATAGAAAAAATAAGCCGCCTGTGACATTTGCATGGAGATTCTGCATCTCCATGCAAGGCTGTTACAGGCGATCATACACTAAATAAATACATTTTAATAATAGTGTACATGAGCAGGGGTCTCTGGAGCTGAACAGCATTGGTTTTAGGTCCGAGGACCCCCTTCTTCAGGAGTACAGGCCCCGTTATGGGGTGCCGGTATCCCCTGCAGAATTCCAGATTAAGCCCCTGATGAAGACTTTGCAGTGGAAACGCGCGTTGGGTGATATCAGTGATCACTAAGGAGCCCTTGTTGATGACATCTAGAGTGGAAGACAACTTTAATCAGCCCAGTACCTGCTGTGATGGCCATGGAGCGGATGCTGTAGCTGTGAATATCTTGTCTGAACCTATGACCCAGGGTGGTCTGAATGCTCTTAAACAAAGGCACTTATGTAAGTGAAATACTTTGTTTTTAACATTAAAAACAGTGTTATACTATTTTGCTTTCCCTTTTTTGTATATGGTTTTTCCCCCCCTCTATATGGATCTGGAGTACCTGTTAAACACGTGAGTGCAAATTTTATAGAACTTCCAGCATTGAAGCTATTGTGTTGGAGTAGACAATATTGCACTATTTTGTGTTTTCAATTTCTTTTTCATATCCTGATGTGATTTGCGCACTTGTTTCTCCTTCGTTTGCTGATTGAATTTGGTTTGAATTCTACGTCAGGAGCTGCACTCATTAAGGATAGTATATCATCTGTGTTACGTTTGATTTATTTG
Source organism: Ascaphus truei (assembly GCF_040206685.1). Classification (NCBI taxonomy): domain Eukaryota; kingdom Metazoa; phylum Chordata; class Amphibia; order Anura; family Ascaphidae; genus Ascaphus; species Ascaphus truei. The sequence goes on from NC_134483.1 coordinate 482,117,110, forward strand.
TGATATTATTTGCGCTTGTTTTTCTATTTCACTAGAAAAAATAAGCCGCCTGTGACATTTGCATGGAGATTCTGGTTTTAACAGCCAATCAGGTGGCTGTTAACCATTTTGAGGCTAAATGTGATGTCACAAGCCCTATTTAAGGCCGTGACGCCTCATTTGAGCCCAAGAAGACGACGAGACAACATCGGTTGGGATTTACATGGGGTTTTTTGGATTGACAGATGAAGATAGAAGATAAAGAAGATCAAGAAATGGTGACAGATGAAGATAGAAGAAGGTGATTAAAGAAAGAAAAAAGAAGATTTGGGTACCTGATCCGGATCTTCATGGCGGATGGCATCAGATGCTGTTGAGGCCTTCAAGGTACGTGAGCTTCCTTTTACCCCGGGAGTCGGAGGGCCACCGCTTCTAATTGTAAGTAATATATTGAATGTTTGTAAATGTCTCTTTTTACAATTTTCTTCATTGGATGTGTTTTTTGATTTTTGGGGGGAGGCACATTGACTGATAATATATTAATCTGTACCACTTTAGGGTACAGATTAATATATTGTTATGACAATATTTGGGGGGCATTTGTGGCTTGTATTGCTGTTGTTTTTTTAATGTCAGTTTCTTATGTGAATGTGAGTGTTTGTTTTTTTCCTGCTTAATGTAATAAAATGTTTGCGATTGGTGTTTGTTTGTAGTTAATGTTGTATTATGTTAGCTAATGCGTTTTATGGTTATTTCAGATATTGTTTGAATGTATTTCTTTGTCTTTTAATGTTTACATTCATTAATGTTGTAGTAATTCATTAGTTTGATTGGTTAGTGTTACTATTAATTTTGAGTTGGTTTAGGAATTAATTGGTTTCATTGGTTAATGGTTTAATTAATTCATTGTTAATGTTGTTACTGCTTATATTCATTGGATTTGCTGGCTACTGTTTTTATTTACTTTATTTAGGTATGCTAATGCAATGTTTAATAATGGGCAAATAATTTATTATCCATATCTGGACAATAGTTATTTTGCACATTATTGTACTGTATGTGTTAGGGGGTGTATTGAGTTAGAAATAATGTTTAGTATTTTTGTAGCCACAACATTGGTACCGCAGGCCCGCGGGTACCCCGGGACTCCCGCGGGGTTAGCTGGGGACACCCGCGTGACCCCCGGCCTCCCTCGGGGACCCCCATGGGGTCAGGCGGAGACACCCGCCGGCCTGTTGTATGGGTTTTGCACCTGCAAAAAGGTAAACAAAGAATTTTTTCAAAGTCCTGCTTTTTTAATCACCTGCCTTTAGCTGGTGATCTTTATTCAGCGCAACTTACACGTACGATAAGTTTGCGTTGCTTGTGAATCTTGCAGAAGGGCAGAATTCAGTGCAAACAGCTCATCCTACAAGCAAAGTTTGACTTTGAAAAATTTCCAGGAAAAAGTCAGTTTTTGAGCGCAAAGTGCCTGTTTGCGCGGCTTAGTGAATAGCGCTCGGCGGAACTTCACGTTCTAAGAGCACTTTGTGCTCTTAAAATGACTTATCACTGTGCATTGCCCTCAAAGTATTTCATTTGTCTCAAGTGCTGGGCTAGAGATTCTATTGCCAAGTTAAATAGAAAGAGGATAACGAACAAACCTGTCTTGTTCCTCTGAACAGTGGGAACGCTTCTGTCAGAAATATTTCAGCTATAATTTTGTCAGTTGGATTAGAATACATAGCTGTCAGCATCCTGTTGATATTTTCGTGAAATCATAATGTTTCCAATATGAAAACACATGTTCCCAGTAAATGTTGTAAAATGCCTTTTTTGCATCAATGGCCACTAGTGCTGTAGTCTTCAGATGTTATGTCTGTATCCAATTTATTACTGTCATGACCTTCTTTGTATTTTTAACTGCTGATCTTCCCGTAGTAAATCCTTGTTGGTCAGTATGAACTAGTGTCTGAAGCATTTTTGCTAATCTATGTCATTATTTTTGTGAATACTGTTGCTTGATGTCCTGGTTAATTAAAAATGTTGGATGGTATGACTCTGATTTGTGTGGGTCTTTACTGTTTACCTTGCATGTGTATAATTTTGATACAGTACAGTATCACCTGTTTTAAAAAAAAGTAGCATTCCCTAGGGATGCACAGAGTTGATCCAAAGGATCCATACTACCCCAGTTATTGCACTCAATACGTGGTAGGATGATATTTAGGACAATGATAGCCCTTTAGATAATATCTGATCGGCAATCATAATTGATCAAAATGGACCAGCAAATATAGTAAAACCAAAAAATAACAAAGTTTTATTACATCCAAAATATATAATACACACAATCAAATTAAGTATTTACAATAACAAATGTATTGAATTGCCGGGAAAACAATTGTAATTAGAATTACCGGGAAAGCAATTATGTATCGAGGCATAATGCTGGAGGTGGATTTATCCAGACTATATGGGAATAACGTCAAAACAATAATAAAAAAAATCTGGAAGAGCTGAGGTCCTCGATGTTTTACCCTCACTTGTCTCTGGCAGAGGCTGAATGATGATGAAGTGTCCGGGAAGCGCAATATGTGGAAAGAAATATAAATCGTAATAGTGCAATATTGTTATGATTATGATCAAAATAAGATGTCTTGGCTCAATATTTAATACTCACAAACGTGAGAAGATATAAGGCACATAAAGGTATCTTTCAGGATGTTATTTTCACTCAGTGGACAGGAGATGCAGAACTCAATGTTCACCCAAATATGTGGACTCCCGAGGACCTTAATAAAAAATACAACTGGACATAGTGTAGACCGTCTGTACAATTTATAATTGGTAAGTAGAAAAGGGAGTTACACTCACATGGTATCAGTTAAAAACAAGCATTTAGATCTCTCTGGATCTCGCCAGCCGAATGGATGATGTCTCCTATCCCCTCTCTCGTGGCGTGCGTTCCAGCGCACGTTCCACTCAACCGGAAATGATGTCATCCGCTACGTCCACTTCCTGGGGTTTCGGCCGGCTCAGGAGAAAAACGTCACTCTACGCGTTTCACCACATAGGTTTCATCAGGAGTGACGTTTCAGTGCATAGGGGAGGTGTTTTATACCCTAATTTTGGGTCTCATTAGTCAATAATACACCTGATACTATTTGGGATGATAGTATACATCTGTGGTTATAATGAGCTTTACAAATTGCTGTTTCTATGTTGCACACATATGAAATTTTATAAGTTAGCCCATATATATTGCGCAAATCATAGATACAGATACTTTATACAATCATCATAAAATACATTAGGTTAGTTAAAAACTTATACTATTTAATCTACTGTGCAAAGTTTAACAATAAAATTATATATATATATATAAAAAATATTAACATGCAAATATAAAATACACTGCATAAAAATACTTTAAAATGTTAAAAACAGGTATTACAAAGAAAGATTATCTCTAAACTGGAGGTATATATATAGAAAGTACATAATAATGAACATCTGGGCAAGAGGCATATTTCTAAAAAATAAAGAGATAAAATATTAGTACATTATAAAATCACAGGAAAGGTTTAAGGTCAAATTCTAAATTCAAACCGGATGGAGATATAGTTTTTAGTTCGAACATCCAGAAGGATTCCCTTTTAATCAATGCAGTATTTCTGTTTCCTCCTCTCCAATGGGGCATAACTTGTTCGATTGCTTTAAATTTTAACCCCTTGGGGTCCGCATTATGTACCATCAAGAAGTGGTTTGGAACACTGTGTGGTCATTTTTCGTTTAATATTTCCTATGTGTTCCAAGATGCGTGTTTTTTGGGGTCTTATTGTTTTCCCTATATACTGTAGACCACAATCACATTCAATCAGATAGATAACAAAATTGGACCTACAGTTTAGATGTTGTTTTATACTATATACCTTTTCTGTAGTGTTAGATTTAAAGGTATTAGTAGTCTTACAACTGTAATGGCAGGCAGTGCAGAATTTACAATCAAAGAACCCTTTCGGTGGTTCTAACCACGTGGGGTTTTTATTTATAGTAGGACCCCTCAAGGCACTGGGTGCTACAAATTTCTTTACATTTGGTGCTTTTTTGTATACCATCTGAACCTTATTAGGCAGTGCAGTTCCTATAATGGGATCGTTTTTTAGTATGGACCAGTGGGTATTCAATATATCATTTATTTTGTGTGCATCCCTATTATACTGGGTAATAAAGGGTACCCTTAGCTTGTCATCCTCCCTACTTTTTTCTCTGGGGATCAACATAGACTCTCTAGATACTTGTCTTGTTTTATCCAACGCTTTTTGGATGACATTTGATTTGTAATTCCGTTCTGCAAACTTCCTGGACAGTGTAGTGGATTGTTCTTCATACACGTTATTGTCAGTGCAATTTCGTTTGAGTCTACAGTATTGGCCATATGGGATGTTATTAATCCATTTGTTGAGATGGCAACTGGACTGCAGGATGTAGTTATTTGCATCCACATCTTTAAAGAAATTTTTTGTTTTAATAACATTGTTTTCTATATAAATTGTTAAGTCCAGGAAGTTTACAGTGGTTTTACTTACAATGGAGGTAAATCTAAGATTTAGCTCGTTGTTGTTAAGATACAGAAGAAATGCATCTAAATCCTCCAATGTACCCTTCCAAACAAAGACAATATCATCAATGAACCTCCGCCATGTGACCAGATTTGCCCCCAGACCTATCCAAGACCATATATACTGATCTTCCCACATGGCCATCAATAGATTGGCATAGCTGGGGGCAAATTTGGTCCCCATGGCGGTTCCACATAATTGCAGGAAAAACTCGTCACAAAACCAAAAGAAATTTTTTGTTAAGACAAATTCTATACATCTAATAAGAAAATCTATTTGTATCTCTGGGATTTTCCCATCTTTCTCTAAAAACATTCTAACAGCTTGGCAACCATCCTCATGTTTTATAGATGTATATAAAGCGGTTACATCGGTGGTCACCAATACATAGTTTTCCTGCCATTCTACAGTATGTTCCCAAGGGCCCTGATTATATCGCTGGTATCTTTTAAATAGGATCTTTGTTGTTTCACAATGTCTTGTAAATAGCTGTCAATGAATTCTGACAAATTCGCAGTTAGCGACCCAATGCCTGAAATTATTGGTCTTCCGGGGGGGTGTGTAAGATTTTTATGTATTTTTGGTAGGAAGTAGAAGACTGGGAACACTGGATCCTCAACATATAGGAACTTAAATTCATGTTCCTCCAGAATCCCCAGTCCTCTCCCTTCCTCCAACAAGGACAAAAGTTCCTTTTTATATATAGTTGTGGGATTGGATTTCAATTTCTTATATGTTACTATATCGCCCAGTATTTTATTGGATTCTAACATATAATAATCATGATCCATGATGACAACACCACCCCCTTTGTCAGCTGGTTTAATCACAATTGTTTTATCAGCTGAAAGTTCTTCTAAAGCTATTCTTTCTTCCCTTGTTAGGTTATTATTCTGCCTGCCTTTGTTGTTGCACAAGTTTTCCAAATCTTTTGTTACTAATTGAAAAAATACCTCAAGATGGTTTCCCTTTGCAAATTTGGGAAAAAATTGTGATTGAGGTTTGAATTTAGAATGGGTAAAATTTGGGACACCTGGATTGGGGATTATTGGATTTTTATTATCCCAATTCCTGGTTTCTACATCCCTGCTCATAAAAAATCTTTTTAATGTTAGTGATCGTAGAAATTTTTGTGTATCTACATAAAGATCAAATTTGTTAGGTCCAATGGAGGGAGCAAAAGTAAGTCCCTTACTGATCACTTTATTCTCACAATCTGTTAAAAATTTTTTGCTTAAGTTAAAAATGTTTCTTGAATTTACTGTATTTTTCTTGCCTTTCCGTAGTCTCCCCCCTCGTCTCCCTCTGACATGCGCCTTTTGTTTCTTTGGACGACACCTGATTTTGGTGTTGTCAGGGGGTGAAATGGGTTCCTGGTTTCCCATGAACTCATACACCCCCCTTGTGCCAAAAAAGAGGTAGAGGGTGACTCAACTGCTTGACCCAATTTCAATTTTTCCTTTCCAGAGGACTCAATAATGTCCCTGATTTCTAGATGTTTGGTTTTGTCTTTGGATTTCCCTCCAGTAGGTGGATGTTTAATCTCAATTTTCTTAACTATTACCTGTGGCAAAAAACCAGCATGATTTTTAGGGTAATATTCTATGAATCTCCCTCTATATGAGGTATCCATAGTGGAAGTTGTAATAGGTTTTTTTATCTCCAGGGGGGTCAGGACTAGATGGTGATTTTTTGCCATCTTTTGAACCTTTGTTACAGGTCCTTTCAATTCCTTTGGCATAATCGTCCTGATCCCTTCTGAATTTTTGTAATTTAATTTCAATAACTTCCTTCTTATAATTGTCAATATTTTTTTGGATTTTTTGATCTCGCTCATTATAATCCTTAATATTTTCTAGAGATCCTAGTTCTAAACGCAAGTCTTCTATTTCCTTATCCAATTTTTTTAAGTGTTTTTCTTGTTGTGACATAATAATTTTTATTAAGTTAAAAGAACACTCATCTTGTGCACTGTTCCATTTTGTTAAAAAATCCTCATCACTTAGATCCATTGACGGATTTTTTTGGACCCTCAGTCCTCTAGGAATAATTTTGTATTCCACATACTTTTTAAGAAACAATAAATCTATCCACTTTTTTGTGTCTTTAATCATCGTGCGTTCTAGTTTAATGCAGGTAGCGTTAATCTGCTCTTGGTCCTCTTTAAATGACAAATTGGCATCCTTAAAATATGTGTCTAAATTCAGATGTCTATTGGTTCTATTTTGAAAAATATTAGAACTAGCCATCTAATCTACTGATTAAGTGTAAAAAATATAATTATATAATATATATCTGAATATTCACAGGTAATAGTTAAGAAAATTGAGATTAAACATCCACCTACTGGAGGGAAATCCAAAGACAAAACCAAACATCTAGAAATCAGGGACATTATTGAGTCCTCTGGAAAGGAAAAATTGAAATTGGGTCAAGCAGTTGAGTCACCCTCTACCTCTTTTTTGGCACAAGGGGGGTGTATGAGTTCATGGGAAACCAGGAACCCATTTCACCCCCTGACAACACCAAAATCAGGTGTCGTCCAAAGAAACAAAAGGCGCATGTCAGAGGGAGACGAGGGGGGAGACTACGGAAAGGCAAGAAAAATACAGTAAATTCAAGAAACATTTTTAACTTAAGCAAAAAAAAATTAACAGATTGTGAGAATAAAGTGATCAGTAAGGGACTTACTTTTGCTCCCTCCATTGGACCTAACAAATTTGGTCTTTATGTAGATACACAAAAATTTCTACGATCACTAACATTAAAAAGATTTTTTATGAGCAGGGATGTAGAAACCAGGAATTGGGATAATAAAAATCCAATAATCCCCAATCCAGGTGTCCCAAATTTTACCCATTCTAAATTCAAACCTCAATCACAATTTTTTCCCAAATTTGCAAAGGGAAACCATCTTGAGGTATTTTTTCAATTAGTAACAAAAGATTTGGAAAACTTGTGCAACAACAAAGGCAGGCAGAATAATAACCTAACAAGGGAAGAAAGAATAGCTTTAGAAGAACTTTCAGCTGATAAAACAATTGTGATTAAACCAGCTGACAAAGGGGGTGGTGTTGTCATCATGGATCATGATTATTATATGTTAGAATCCAATAAAATACTGGGCGATAAAGTAACATATAAGAAATTGAAATCCAATCCCACAACTATATATAAAAAGGAACTTTTGTCCTTGTTGGAGGAAGGGAGAGGACTGGGGATTCTGGAGGAACATGAATTTAAGTTCCTATATGTTGAGGATCCAGTGTTCCCAGTCTTCTACTTCCTACCAAAAATACATAAAAATCTTACACACCCCCCCGGAAGACCAATAATTTCTGGCATTGGGTCGCTAACTGCGAATTTGTCAGAATTCATTGACAGCTATTTACAGGACATTGTGAAACAACAAAGATCCTATTTAAAAGATACCAGCGATATAATCAGGGCCCTTGGGAACATAGAATGGCAGGAAAACTATGTATTGGTGACCACCGATGTAACCGCTTTATATACATCTATAAAACATGAGGATGGTTGCCAAGCTGTTAGAATGTTTTTAGAGAAAGATGGGAAAATCCCAGAGATACAAATAGATTTTCTTATTAGATGTATAGAATTTGTCTTAACAAAAAATTTCTTTTGGTTTTGTGACGAGTTTTTCCTGCAATTATGTGGAACCGCCATGGGGACCAAATCTGCCCCCAGCTATGCCAATCTATTGATGGCCATGTGGGAAGATCAGTATATATGGTCTTGGATAGGTCTGGGGGCAAATCTGGTCACATGGCGGAGGTTCATTGATGATATTGTCTTTGTTTGGAAGGGTACATTGGAGGATTTAGATTCATTTCTTCTGTATCTTAACAACAACGAGCTAAATCTTAGATTTACCTCCATTGTAAGTAAAACCACTGTAAACTTCCTGGACTTAACAATTTATATAGAAAACAATGTTATTAAAACAAAAAATTTCTTTAAAGATGTGGATGCAAATAACTACATCCTGCAGTCCAGTTGCCATCTCAACAAATGGATTAATAACATCCCATATGGCCAATACTGTAGACTCAAACGAAAGTGCACTGACAATAACGTGTATGAAGAACAATCCACTACACTGTCCAGGAAGTTTGCAGAACGGAATTACAAATCAAATGTCATCCAAAAAGCGTTGGATAAAACAAGACAAGTATCTAGAGAGTCTATGTTGATCCCCAGAGAAAAAAGTAGGGAGGATGACAAGCTAAGGGTACCCTTTATTACCCAGTATAATAGGGATGCACACAAAATAAATGATATATTGAATACCCACTGGTTCATACTAAAAATGATCCCATTATAGGAACTGCACTGCCTAATAAGGTTCAGATGGTATACAAAAAAGCACCAAATGTAAAGAAATTTGTAGCACCCAGTGCCTTGAGGGGTCCTACTATAAATAAAAACCCCACGTGGTTAGAACCACCGAAAGGGTTCTTTGATTGTAAATTCTGCACTGCCTGCCATTACAGTTGTAAGACTACTAATACCTTTAAATCTAACACTACAGAAAAGGTATATAGTATAAAACAACATCTAAACTGTAGGTCCAATTTTGTTATCTATCTGATTGAATGTGATTGTGGTCTACAGTATATAGGGAAAACAATAAGACCCCTAAAAACACGCATCTTGGAACACATAGGAAATATTAAACGAAAAATGACCACACACAGTGTTCCAAACCACTTCTTGATGGTACATAATGCGGACCCCAAGGGGTTAAAATTTAAAGCAATCGAACAAGTTATGCCCCATTGGAGAGGAGGAAACAGAAATACTGCATTGATTAAAAGGGAATCCTTCTGGATGTTCGAACTAAAAACTATATCTCCATCCGGTTTGAATTTAGAATTTGACCTTAAACCTTTCCTGTGATTTTATAATGTACTAATATTTTATCTCTTTATTTTTTAGAAATATGCCTCTTGCCCAGATGTTCATTATTATTATGTACTTTCTATATATATACCTCCAGTTTAGAGATAATCTTTCTTTGTAATACCTGTTTTTAACATTTTAAAGTATTTTTATGCAGTGTATTTTATATTTGCATGTTAATATTTTTTATATATATATATATAATTTTATTGTTAAACTTTGCACAGTAGATTAAATAGTATAAGTTTTTAACTAACCTAATGTATTTTATGATGATTGTATAAAGTATCTGTATCTATGATTTGCGCAATATATATGGGCTAACTTATAAAATTTCATATGTGTGCAACATAGAAACAGCAATTTGTAAAGCTCATTATAACCACAGATGTATACTATCATCCCAAATAGTATCAGGTGTATTATTGACTAATGAGACCCAAAATTAGGGTATAAAACACCTCCCCTATGCACTGAAACGTCACTCCTGATGAAACCTATGTGGTGAAATGCGTAGAGTGACGTTTTTCTCCTGAGCCGGCCGAAACCCCAGGAAGTGGACGTAGCGGATGACATCATTTCCGGTTGAGTGGAACGTGCGCTGGAACGCACGCCACGAGAGAGGGGATAGGAGACATCATCCATTCGGCTGGCGAGATCCAGAGAGATCTAAATGCATGTTTTTAACTGATACCATGTGAGTGTAACTCCCTTTTCTACTTACCAATTATAAATTGTACAGACGGTCTACACTATGTCCAGTTGTATTTTTTATTAAGGTCCTCGGGAGTCCACATATTTGGGTGAACATTGAGTTCTGCATCTCCTGTCCACTGAGTGAAAATAACATCCTGAAAGATACCTTTATGTGCCTTATATCTTCTCACGTTTGTGAGTATTAAATATTGAGCCAAGACATCTTATTCTGATCATAATCATAACAATATTGCACTATTACGATTTATATTTCTTTCCACATATTGCGCTTCCCGGACACTTCATCATACTTCACATCACGAGGATTGACCGAGCAATCTCTACCGGGTTACAGCTGCATCTTCCTAAAACATTTGTATAAGTATCACTGTATTTTTTGCATATATATTTTTAGCACTAGTATTTTTTGCACCAGTATCACTGTGTATTATCTGATAATTTAGAGCGCCACATTTTGATAAGTTTCCTTTTAGAGGCTGAATGATAAAGGTGATTTAATTTGCAAGATTACTCTACCCTATGCAAACTCTGCTGCTACTGTTAAATCACTCATAGATTAATTACCTACACAAAGCAATGCTCCAATTTTTATGGAATACCAAGAAACATATAATCGCCTTAAAACAACTACAAGTGACTAAGGAAATGGGGAAATAAATATCCCAGTCATAAGAAATTATAAACTATCATGCATATTGAGAAACGTGGGAGATTGAATTATGGAAACAAAACTTCTATTCCTCACTAAATCTAGAGAGCCAGCTGGCCAAGAAATTTTCGTTAAGGGAGCTCTTTCACATGGGCTAGAAGGTGATCCCTGCTGAAATTAAGAATAATGTTATACTAAGAGACAATATTGTAATCAAAAGATTAATAAGGAAATTAAATAATCTATCATATAAATTATCCAGATACCTACCAATGCACGGAAATACCTAGTTCCTACCAAGCTCCACACAACATCCATTCCAAACCTGGAAAAAGAAAAGATATTATACTTAGATCTCATAACAAACAGAGATTAGCAGAATTATATGCAATTTCAAGAACTATCCAAAAATTATGATATTCTCAAAAACCATTTATTCGCATACATACAGATTTAAAATTATCGGAAACAACTAACGAATCACAAAATCAACATGCTACAAAAAAATAGACAATTGCTTTTACCAAGCAAGACAACATAGATATATCCTTTCCAAACTATACAATCTAATTAGGGATCCAGATTTTGAAACGTCACATCCGAACACCCTTATAGCTTGACAACAAGACTTCCCAGAGATCCAAAACATGGAGGAGCTGGTAAGAAGAAATCTTAGAGTTCATAAAATTATACCCTCAGAGTCTTAGAGGGAAATGCAATTAAAGATAATGCATAGAGAGTTTACATAGCATTTTCATGACAATTGAAAACCAGAGAGGAAGATATGACTATGTGTCCTAAATCGGGATCCCTAAAGGCTGTCCATACACACTACTTTCAGAAATGTGAACACATTTCAAGATTCTAAGCTTAGTAATAGGATACATCAAAGAAAACTGCAGGAATCACTTGGGTAAAAACCTATTACAAATGATATTTGCTAATATAGACCACTGGGCAATCAAAGTCAATAATAGAAAAGAGGTCTTATGTCAAACAGAGATAATACTACTGACAGTAAGGAAAACTGTCATGATGGAATGACTGTCTCCGAGGCAACCTCTTTTTGAGATAGTACATTCCCTTCTATTTAAATTGTTGCCCATGGACAAGACAGAGGAAAGTGCTCATAAAGATATAAAAGCCAAAAATGTCCTCTCTAAATGGAAATGGTTTATAAACCTCTTCAAGGCCAATTCAAGAGGAGACGAAAATATTCCTTTAAACCAACTTGGAGTCTATAGGCAGTAATAGTCAGTAAAGTAAACAAACACCTGATAATGAGGAGAACTTGATCTAAAATGACCTACCCCAATGAAACTTAACTAGAATGTTGACTGGTCTATATTTGTTATTTGATGTATTGGTTTGACATTCCAGATGCTTACAGATAACAAATACAAGGGCAAACAGATACAAAGATATTAAGATAATATGAAGGGACAGGATTCCCTAAAACCAAAATCTAACACGGAAAAGGTTAGATTAAACATATTCGACAAAGCTATCTCACAATATTAGGGTATACAGTAAGAAGTTCAATTATTTTCCTTTCTGTTGTTCCATATAATAATGATATTTTGGGGAAAAGATAACAGTAGCGTTACAGCAAGGGCTGCCCCCTAAGAAAGTCTCCCCATTATGCTTTACCCTCACTGTTCCTGCCCACTACCCAAAGTAGACAGGGTTAATAACAGTAAGAAAAGACAGACACAGCTTGAATGATTTTAGAACCATAATTTCTCTCCTCCCCCCCTACCCCTGTGCTGTGGGTTTCTAGCTCAGAATTCTTCACTTCACCTCAGACTGTCTTAGAAATAACACCAGAGTTGCAGCCTTTGGAACAGACAAAATGCTGCAAAAGGGTGCCAGCCATTTGCTGCCGTTCGCTGACGAGCATGATGTTACCACTTCCCCAGCGCTGGACTTGGGTAAAATATTAGAAATGTATGATGAAGCCTCTCTACCTTCACAAATTACCCTGCTCTACAAACATTTCCATTGACTTTTTCCCAACTCCACATCTTTCACATAACAACCAGCTCTCAAACACACCAGTTTTCTTCTCCCCCTGTACCCTATGTTTCTACTTTCCCTTCCATATAGATGGTAGTTTCCTTTGGAGCAGATTCCTTCTTTCCTTACTGTTTGAAATGTCATTGTTAGCGTTCCAACTCCATTGCACTGTGCTGCGTAATCTGCTGGTGCATTATAAATAAATAATAATAATAATAATTCACTTTAATATGAGTGTACAATAGCAACATTTACTGAAAGTGTATCTTACTATAATTAATACAAATATAATGTTGTCTGTATGTTTCCCCTTACTAATCATCAGACTCCAACAAAAATACAGCAAAATGAAGCACACATTTGTTGTTGGGCTACAGTATAGCACTGACAAAGTGATTAAAAATATCAGTATTGCTTTTTGTATTCTCACACAACATAGGAATTCAATGCTGGTATGTCAGGTAACATAGAGATGGATCTTATGGGAGATTCATATGTTCCTCTTGCTGAAGCTGGGGATAAAACCGAAAGAAAGGGGGACAAGTCCAGAATAGAAGAATTGCCAACATGCAGTATTTGACTGTAGGTATACATTTTACAGGTACATGACTTTACTGGTGAGCCATGCCCCCCTTACCTGTTGCCCCACCCTAACTCCTAACCTGCTGCTCCCCCAACTCTTTACTCACCTTATTCCCTCCCCCCCAAGATTCTCAACACAAGGAACATCTGCTAGTTTAAGAAAAACTAAAATCAGAAATCTGCTGCAAAATCAAATGTGGGAAATAGGGCTATTTAACATGTTTAGCTTATGTGAGCTGAGTAACAAATAATAACAAACCATTAACAGTAGAAAAAAATAGTAATTTACTCCTAGAGGGAGTGATTGTATGGCTTCCATGTGGCTGACTTAATTCTCACCTCTGGCTCCGGGGGTTAGGGGTGGAATAAGGAGGACGTGTTATGAGAGAGAGTTGACATTCCACTTATGAAGGAGACAGAAATCATGGAAAGTTGGAGGGGAGGCATAAAGACCACAATTTCCTTCTGTAGGACACAAACCAGTTGGTTGGTCATCATATTATAGTAAGTGCTGTTACCCACTACAGTATGTGGATGCTGCTATGAGATCAAGGTGGTGTGTCTGCCATATCATACAATAAAGCAGATACTCAAGTTTAGCATTGCCTGTTGGTACTGAATAGTTACTGTATGTCATCGATTATCAGGGGCTGGTGGTGTGTGAAGAGCTCCTTACCATCAGCTGGACTTGGCACTGTAGACGCCAAAGGCTCTGGAGAAAATCACAGTCATAGGAGTGCCCACAAGCAACAGCCACAAGAGTGGTCACAGGGGCTGAAGGGCCTACAACTTCTGGATCAGGGAACAACAGCCACTGGTGCTGATAAAAATAGGGACTAGTACAGTACCTGAAGAAGTTGCTCCACCCAATAGATGCCATTGTTCTCTTCTGTACATGCACAGTAACACAGCTCACTGAACACTTTTGGAAAATTATAAACAATCCACTTATTAGAAAACCAAGTTCCTCATCTGTGAACCTGAACATTCTGGTGTGTTCAGCTTTTTCAGAGGACCAGTGGAACCTTGCTCCCTAAATACAGGTATATGCAATAAGGGACATTTTGCATGTATATTTATATTTTCATTTAAATGCTTCGTTGTTTATGGTTGTGTATAACATGTGTGTTATACATAGTTAACCTGTGTGCACGCTACAATTTTCATTACACGTTTGGTATTTGCAGTTAACAGGCATGTTCAGCCTTTTATTTTAAAGAGCATGCATGATACACTTGTGTGCAAATTTTCATTTTGAGCAGATGGTTTGCATTGGGACTACTGTATAATGCTATTATAATGATTAGAGATGGGGCAATTTTTGGATAGAATTCAAAACCTTCAAGAATTGGTCAGTTCCTTTTATTAACAGTATCCTGTGGGTCAATATCCAAAAGACAGATTTTTTCCTCCTATTACTTTCAATCCGTGTCTGATTCAGAATAAGAACTTGCAAACGGAATCTGAATCCAGAAAATGAAATTCAAATATGGAATTTTTATGGGATGAAAATAAAATAAATGTAACCCCTAAAGAGGGGTTACATAAATATTAATGTTAAGATGTTCCGCGGATTCGGATTTAAGTTGAATCCAAGAAGAATCCAGACAGCCTTAATATGAATCATTCTAACTGCGGTTCTTATTCCGTGGCTGGGATTGGGCTGGGAAAATCCATGGAACGGATTCAGACAAGTCTGCCTATCTCTACTTATGATTTCACACATTATTTATTAACATCATTACAGTATATTTACAACATGTTAAGTCAGGGAACATAATGTCAGTTCCTGTTTCATGACGTTATGTTACCTGATTTAATAGAGCTTTGTGGATCTGGGCTTTAGTAACTCTTTGTATGATAATTCAAATAGACCCACCTCAGAAATCCTTAGATTGTCTAGATATATCATTGTCTAGATACTGTAATTCCATTACAAATTATTTATGTAGTAAAATCTGCAGTATCCGCAGCAGATCGCCCGGTTCGTTTGGGCCACGGATTTCCATGGATCATTCTCAAAATAGGCGATTCACATTTTGCGGATTTTTTATTGTTATTGCCTATACACTGTTGACGGATTTGTAGAATCCAATACATGGATTCAGCAAACCGATGGTGAATTTTTAATAATTTTAAGATTTTGTAGAATCCGCGAGCGGATTGCTGTATCTGCGGATTGGATTCTACAAATCCATAATCGGTTTTCATCCAATCATGTTTTTTTGGTTAATCCGCATGGATTAAAACCAACCAAATCCATTTGCGGATTTTACACTGCGAAATTGCTTTTTGGGGGAAAATCCGCGATAATCACGGAAACGGATTTAGGCTGATTCGCCCACCTCTACTTTTAACTCTATAAAATGTATTAAAATTTGTATTTTGTTAAAGTAGACAAAATTATTTATCTGGCACACCCAGACAAACATTTTGAATAGTTATATTACATTCTGCCTTAAAAAGTTAGAAATATATCACATATTTTGTCATGCTTATACAGTAAGTTGGTCATATGATCAAATATACCTTTGTGACAAACAGCACTCAACGTTGTATTGAAAAACTTTATGCATGATCACATCAAAACTGGACTCAGAAAATGTGCAAAGAAAAATGTCTCTAAAAGTTTCATTGCAAAATTGTGACAAGACTGGTGGAACCTTTCCTACTAGTCATAGGATTATTGAATAGCAACCTATGCTGCTGAAAGTGGGCATTTTTTGTTGTCGCAGGATTTATTTGCTAACGTTTGTTTATTGCATTATGTTATTTTTATATAACATTATTTTGTCTTTTTAGCATAAAATGTAGATGTCTAAATAATAATAGACCCATGGCACAATTTTTATATTGGCAACATGCAATTAACTAGTATTTCAGAGAGCTGGGAATTATTGTACATATTTTTTGGAAGTATTTCAGAGTCATACTGCAACAGCTGTATCATTTAAGGTTCCCATGTCAATGACTCCATCATAAACACAGATATTTTGAGCATGATTTAAATGTCATGCAGAATATTCTTTTCATCTCATAAACAGAGGGAAGAATAACGTTGCTCAATTTGAACACAATGGAACAGTAAAATACCACATGACTGACATAACTAAAGTGGTTCCACAAAACGTCAATTATACAGTACATCTCAAACAAGGCAGAAAACAATAGTTGCATGTTTTACCTAATGTTTAA
>NC_134483.1:482136274-482246274 GCF_040206685.1 Ascaphus truei
TCTCTGTTATTGAATTCAGGTAGTGTATGTCAGCTGCTGTCTCACATATTATAATGATGCTTGGCTCTGCTAGGAAGAGGACATGCAGAGCTATGGTAGGGTATATGATCACCCACCAGAGCCAAAGGACAGAGTCCTGTTAGAGCAGTTTTAGTTAGCATGCAGGCATAAGTCAAGGCAGGTGGCAGTGATGCAAGGTCAGGTTCACATGCTGGGGCCGGCAACAGGGAATCCACAGGCAGGAGAACATGTAACATGACCAGAGCTGCAGACAAAGGGAATCTGGAACAAGACTCAGGAACAGGACTAGTACACAGGAACCAGGACACAGGACTAGGAAACATTAACAAAAATTGACGTGGTTCGGGAACACATATAATGAAATACAATGTTCAGGCAGAGGCTGGAAGTAGCAGGCTGCTATTTAAACCCTGGAGAAGGTGCAGCCAATAACCAAGATGGCCATAATGGCAAAGGAAGAGACAGTACCAGAAAAACTCTTACAGAACTCTTACAGCACCCCCCTCCCTCATTTAAGGGAGACCTCCGGGCAAACAGAGCCTGACATAATCGTGATCTTGGCAATTTGGAATTATAGAGGAAAGTTTGACGGTTGGCAGACATTAAATGAGACGTTTCTTCAAGGTAGCTGCTTTGATGCAATACCGTTTTTTGGTGAGTACCACCTCTGAGACAGAAAGCAATGGTACTGTAAGTCTTTATATGCAGAATGCATCATAGGAAGGCTTATGTAATATCACAGGCATTGTGTAACGGATCGGGGGACTCGCGCCTCTCAGCGTGTCCCCGTCACCTCAGGTCCCACTGCGGCTAGCTGCCCCAGTTCCCCACTTCCCCACTCTCTCTCCTCTTCCTCTCCCAGCCATTCCTCCGCGGCACGGTCCGCATGCCCAGGCACACGATCGGGGCACGCGTGCAGCTGCCTCACTGAACGCGCACGCTCCCGATTGCTTGTGACGTATTGAGGGACACGCGCCCCTCGGCGTGCCTCCGTCACCCCAGCCCTTACTGTACCTGGCTCCACCGCTCCTCCTTCCCTTCTGCCTCTCATGCCGAGCCCTTCTTCCGCGATGCACGCCACACGCCAAGGCACACGGTCGGTGCGCGCGCATAACAACCTTACAGAAGGCGCGTGCACCCGATCTAGATATCAGCCTTCCCCATGCACTGGCTCCGCCCCCCTTCAGTTGCAGGCAATTACCCTAGATTACCTCCCTGTCTCCTCCCCTGCTCACACGGACCTATCCCTGCAAATACCCAGACAAACCTCTGCTCCACCCCTTACTACTATTGGCCCTCCTTCCTTTATTACCACACTCTGTCCTCTCAGTCCTTGCTCTGCATAGCTTTCCTGTAGCTCCTGTGTGTGCAGTGTCTATGCCTAGCTCCCATGTCTGTTTCAGCTCTGGTTCCTGTCTCTGCCCCTGTTTGGATTCCTTTGGTGTGAACTTGGACTTTGCTTTGGACTTGACTACGCTGCCTTCTCCTGCCCCTGAACCCTGGCTTTGGACATCACTACGCTGCTCTCTCCTGCCCCTGAACTCTGGCTCTTGGACATTAACCCTCCGACCTCTGGCACCCAGGACTCAGCAAGTATAATGTTAACTCTTACTCACCAGGCCCAGCAACGCAATTTACCACACTCCGAGCACGCCCTCACTGTTGTGGGTGCATGTTATACCCTTACCCACCTCAGTACTGGGTACTGGCCAGGTCTGCGGGCATACAGGCATTACACATTGTCAATTTAATGGCCATGAGTTGCTGCTCAGCCAATTGCATATGCATAGATACCAGTTCATTATGAGTATCTGAATAGTTGGACATACAGAGTGGCAGCAAAGCTAGGGACACAGGCACAGGTTGAATAAGCCCATATGAGACATGTATGTAAATTTCTCCATAGCTGTACCAGAATACGACATACAGTTGGAAGCAGAGGGCAGGTCAGAATTCTAAGGCAACATTTCTAGTGGAGTAACTTTATTACTCAGATCAGCATGCAGAAGTTCATGAGAATGCCCTGTCACAGGTTTAATCCAGTCAAAGGACAGCATGGGCAGAAACAGAGGTGGCCCTTTTGAAATGAAAGGCCCCTTTTGTACAATCCTCTTGTCAAGGTCTTGTCCAGTTATCAATAGCCAGTTATCTGTGACAGTCAAGGTGACAAATTAGTTCTATGATATTAGATTGGCCATCAGAAGGAGGCCAGCACCCTTGGGTAGCTGGGTATATGAATGCAACAATGCAGATTGTTATTTTTTATTTTTCATAAAATGTTTTACCAGGAAGAAATACATTGAGAATTACCTCTCTTTTTCAAGTATGTCCTGGGCATAGAGTTAAGATGACAAATAATACATGGTTACAAATACAGTTACATAAGTGAGCAGGGTATACATTATCTACAAGACATTGCATGCACAGTTAAAGATAATATATAATATAAGAGCATGTAACAGTTACAGACCAGATTAAAATGTGAGACAGCTTTAGTTTTGAAAGAGCTTGAACTCGTGTAGGCTGTGAGAGTCTCCGGTACTGTAGATTGTTCCAGTTTTGGGGTGAATGGTAAGAGAAGGAGGAGCGGCCGGCTTCTTTGTTGAGCCTTGGGACCATGAACAGTCTTTTGGAGTCAGATCTCAGATGATAAGTGTTGCATCTGGTGGGGGAGAGGAGCTTGTTTAGATAGGCAGGTAGCTTTCCCAGAAAGTATTTGAATATTTGAAGGCAAGACAGAAAAGATGAGCTTTGCG
Organism: Ascaphus truei; assembly: GCF_040206685.1. Classification (NCBI taxonomy): domain Eukaryota; kingdom Metazoa; phylum Chordata; class Amphibia; order Anura; family Ascaphidae; genus Ascaphus; species Ascaphus truei. The sequence goes on from NC_134483.1 coordinate 482,139,052, forward strand.
CCTAGACTCAAGTGATGACCAATCTAATTCTTTAAGCATTTTGCAGTGATGTGTGTTGTAGTTGCATTGGAGAACAAAAAAGGCATATTAAATTGCAAAGGGTGTCAAATCTGCTAAGGTGGGTTTGGGGTGCCGAGTCGTGTACTATGTCCCTATAGTGGAGCATGGGTATCACAGAGTTTCAGGAACTTGGATTGGAAATAGTCGAGGGCAGAATCAGGGTCAGGAATACTTCAGCAGTAAAATTGTCTTTGACGTGGATCCTAGGAATCTGGCATGGATACAGTACATCAGACTCTGCAATGGAAAAAATGTGCAAAAAACTGGTCTTTGCAGTGGTGGTCAAAAAATCAGTAGAGGATGCATCAGATACTGCAGGGGAATCAGAAAGAAGTGAGCTTGTCTTCAAAGCAGGAGCAAAGGAATCAGCAATGGCTAATTACGCTCTGCATAGGAATCAGTGAGTAGTATATCTGTCTCTAAAGCAGGATCCTTCGAATCAGTAAGGATTATATCAGCTACTACATGAAAATCGGTGAGTGGTAAACCTAGCTCATTCTAGTAGTTTCAATAAAATCGCTGTCAAATCGAACTATTTGGCATGACCCTACCTCCCGGTCTGAGATTTGTGTTATCACAGTATTCAGAAAGAATTAAAAAGCATTATCGCAAGTCATAAACCATCAGGTAGGAAAATGCCAAAACCACTCGGGATAGCTGTGAACTTATCTCTGCCTTTTTCTAAGTTCTACTGCTGCGATCTTCCCTCAGGATAGGAGAATGTCAGATCGTTGGAGTACTTAGCCAAGGTCAGGACTGGAGACTGGATAATCGTCCTCCAAGCTGGATCTGGAGTAGAGAGAAGCGAGTCCAAGGAGCTAGCAGGGTTCAGGCAACAAGATGTTAACAGCATACTAGGCAAGGCAAGGCAGGACACAGCAACAAGGATGTGGCAAGGCACGGCGTCACAATGACTATGATCAACAATGACTGACTGCAGACTGAGGGAATATATATAGGAGGAGCCTTCAATAGCCAGCCAGGGCACAACCAGGGCACAACCAGGAAGTGAGAGTCAATTGGCTGCTGGTGCACACAGGTGTGCCCTATGATGCAGCCTAATCAGGGTTGAGGATGGAACTACTCGCGTGCCGTCCTGCTCGTGTCACGGAGGCCAGAGGGTGGAGTTTAGAGCGCGCGTCACTCCCACACCGATTCCTGGGGGCGGAGCCAGATGTGTGCCGACCCGCGCGCGTCACGGAGGTCAGAGAGCGGGGCCTGACTCGCGCATCAGCAGGGGAGGCTGGTCGAACGTCCACGTCATGTGACAGTGATGGGGACGAGGCCTGAATCCGTGGGTGGTTGTACAGAGTGCGCAAGGTCAGAGCACACGTGCGTACTGGGACCATGAAACCGTGCATGCTGGGTATCCATCACAGAAGGCTTGTTGAGGTGATTAGACGGTCTGCGACCGCCAGGATGGTCAATCCTCACAGCTGCACAGAGAGAAGCTGCCTCTCCGTGCACAGCTTTTACAGGCGATTACACAATTTTTATTTAAATTTTACTAACAGAGTATTGTAGCAGGGGGTCTCTAGAGCAGAACCTCATTAATTTCAGATTTGGGGACCCCCTGCTTCCCGAGTTACAGGCTGCGTATGTGGTGGCGGTGTCTCCTGGGCATTTAAATGTCCCTGTCATGTGATGCGGGAGATTTAAACAATGCAGAGAAATGCCTAACCACCTACCTTAACCACCCTCCCTAGGGAAACTGCCCACTCACCCTCTACCCCCAAGAAAGATTATAATACAACAACCCTACTACCCACCATCCCTCCCTCCCCCCAACACATTTCCCCAATAATGTACAAAATTACTATTATCCATCCAAAATAAAACAGTACCTAGCCAGCATAAAGTAAATTAAAGTTGGGTTTACCCCTGCCAGGATGAAGGCTGTCCTCATCTTTCTCCAGAGACATCTCTTCAATCAACATACAATAGTTGACTTCTTCGCATCGGCTGTTTGAGGAGCATTGCAACGTGGATCAAGAGATAGTGCCCGAGTAGGATTCGGTGCTTGAAAACAGTAAAGGTAAGAAACACATTGATTGTATGTTATTTAAATGTGTATTTTTTTATGACGTCCATTAACTCCCAATATGCTTATCTATGCCCCTTTGTCAGTATAGATATGCACAGTGACAATCAATGCATTTCTTGACATATGTTTATTTTTATTTCATTCTAATGTATTGCATTTTGTATTATGTTTTTTTTTCTTTTCGGTTTACCATTCATTATCAGTGTGGCCATATTCTGGACATGGTTTACCATAGTCACAATCAATGGATTTATTGTTAAATGCTTGTATTTATTTACATGTACTCTAATGTGTTTTATTTTGTGGCTTTTTTTAGCTTGTCCATTCATTGCCATAGTGGGAATACATGCCCATATTGGGGGCATGGTTTACCACTGTGATAATCAATGGGCAGAGGGGGTGGGGATGTTGCCCCGGGGAGGGTTATTAGGCCTCCTAAGTGGGTAGCGGGGGAGTGGGTAAACCCCTTAATTTCTATAGTGGTTACTAACTGCTAAGGTAATTAAGGGGTTAGTGGCCAGTAGTTTGTTTTTTATTGTAAGGTTGCTGCCCACGGAGGGCGAGGATGATGGGGAGGATGGGGATGGCCTTCATCCAGGCAGGGGTAAGTGCAACTTTAATTTACTTTATGTTGGCTGAATAATGTTATATTTTGAATCCAGGTCTAGATAATAGGGATTTTGTCCATTACTGTACTGGATGTGGGTGGATATTAGTGTAATATTGTAGCTCTAGTTAAATGAATAATTAAATAAGTGGTGCCACTAAGTACAAAAAATCAGCAATATTCAATTTAGCATGTACTAGTCCAATGCAAATGCAGTCCAGTTGCTACCTAAAAAGTCCAGCCGTTTTTCTTGGAACCAGGATATGGAACTGGTTGGAAAAAAGACTAATATAGCGCTTGGGTAGATAAACCATAAAAGGAATTGACCTTTTATTAGCGGTTAGCCGCTAAAGTAATGAAGTTGTGTGTAAATGCATTTTAATTACATTGGATTGAAGCAGGGGGTTTCCAGCGCTGGTATTAATGTGTGAAAGATCTGGAGACTCCCGATTTCAATCTGGTGTAGTAAAAATATTTTTTTTTTCTTTAGCTTAGCCTCCTGCCGCTACTTCTTTTCCTGGGCCCTACCAGTGTAAGTCCTGATAGGTGCAGGCAGTGGATGGGCTAATTCCTTCAAAAAGGCCCTGTGTGCTTTTGCAGCCTTGGATACTTTAGATGTATCCAAGGGCGGGCCTAGCAACAGCCAGAGAGTGTCAGCCTGAGGGGTGGGTACTGATTGGGCTACATACTGGATGTGATGGCCTATCCAGATCTGTCTTGTTATGAGAACCACTGGATCCAGGAACGGGACTAGTACACTGGAACCAGGTAAAGAACTAGTACACAGAAACAGGTCAAAGGGCACAGGAACTGACAGGGTCTGAGAACACATGGAATAAATTACCATGCTTGGGCAGAGGCTGGGAGTAGCTGGCTGCTATTTACCTTAGATCAGGAGCTGAAAATTACCAACTCCAGGAAGAGGTTTTCCCGGAACCAAGATGGCCTCAAGAGTAAGTTCCAGAAAAACCCCGGACCAGAAACATTACACATTGCAACTGGATAGTAATGGAAGTTGTGTTCATCTCAGTTCTTTAAATCCTATGCCGTATTATACACCTAGTTTAGTGACTAATAACCCCTATGCTATTTATAGTCCCATTCCGGGTGTTGAAACTTTTAATGGCCGGGAAAGACAATTGATATGTGTTAAGTTTAGATTTTATATTATCCATACATTTAGAATATTCACTGTGTGAATACTTTTTTTGTATCAAGATCTACAGTAACTTCCAAGTTTCCCTTTTAGTCTTCCCAATATATTTTGAGAGTCTTCAGCTATAGTTACCAAGCTGTGGCATGCCATAGGACACCTTATCATCCATGCCTCACATCATAATACCACCTAGTAAAGAAGTCTGTTAACCAATTGTTGATAATCTAATACCACCTGCACCAACAATCTGCATGATATCTTAATATTATTTGAACATTTTAAACACAGAACCAACAGGGGCTTTGCTTTACTTATAGTAATATTTATTTCAGGTGACTGAATACCAATACAAATAAATGTCTTTATTTCTAATTATATCTAATTTACGTAGGAAGTTTTTACTTTGATGGGCACCAAACACAGCATTTGTAGTAATAAGTATCATAACAGAATCGGCATCCAAAGTGTGAATCGGTTAGTGCAAATAAATAACACTAAAAAAAGAAAAGAAAATATGCCTTAATGAGAAACATAGTGATTAAACTAATCAAATAAATAAACCAGAGATAGTAAAAAAAAAAATGGCTAACTTTCAACAATTCTTAGACAGAATGTTTCCTAGAGAAGGGAGAATGTGTCAAAATCCAAATTGCAAATGTTTTAGTGTTTTTCTAGCAACATTCAAGGGTGGTTTTGTCAGTAAATAATTTGGGCAAATGAACCTCAAACCACTGTCATTTTCACTGTGCCTCCCCTTTCTCTCGAATGTCCAAACATCTGCCTGTGAATGTGTAGACATTCAATTCACCCAGAAGTTCCAGACCCTGAAATAAGACCCTGCTGTGAAGAAATGTCACATTTTCAGCAGAAAAATCACCGATGTCTAATGTTTGCACCACTTCAAGGAATTGGCTCATTCCCAGAAATTCCCAGTACTTCAAGCACAGAGTGAAGGCAAACATTTTGAACACACATTATGTCAAAGTTATTCTATGAAATACATTCAACAATGCTTTAGTCCTACAGTACAAGTGGACCATCTTCAGGATTGCCATACTTTGTCTCTGTCACCAATATTAATATGAAAGGGTGTATGTATGAATATTGCCACTATTTTATACATGAAGTATTACACTTAATTTAAATACATTTATATGTATTGGAACATTTTTATAAATCCTAGCATGTTTATTGCTCTTGAATTTTCCGGAGGTGCCTAACCATAGTATAAATGTTGACAGAAATACAACTTGAACAGCAAATTTTACCATATTAATTTTCTTGATCACCCAATTAAGTGGCAATATCTGTCTCCTGCTGAATATAATGAAGTAAATTAAGTACTGGCCTTAGCAGTAATTGATGATGATGCTGAAACACATTTTAGTATAGTATAACATGACTTACTGAAATATAATTAGTAGTTTCAGGATGTCACAGCAGAGCAAATGAAGTACAGAAATGTGCAGTTTGTTGCAAAATATAAAATAGTTGACAGTTATTGTGATTTAGGAATGACATTTTGTGGGATGGCTCCCCTCATACTGTCCCAGAATATTCCATGATTACCGATGATATTGTATGTTTTGTCTATTTTAATATGTCTTTGCTCCTTAATATAAACTGAACAATAGAACATTAACACAGTACATTTTGGTGGTAAACAAATAATTTGCTACTTACTAGTACATAATCTGTATTAGAGACCATGAACGTTGAACCATTCACGGCTAGCAGAGCTTGGGTCCCGGGGCCTTTATCCAGCTCCTGATAATTTCACTTATAGATATACAAATGCAAGAAATGTGTTATAGTTAAATAGAAAAAGAAAAGTGCTAATGGAAATTAAGTGCTTAAAGCTGCAGTTCAGTCTTTTTTTTTTTAATTCAATAGTTTCATGTGGGCAATCTCTAATTACCTAAAGAACTGTATAGCTGCCAGTCAATTCGTTCTCCATGTATTGATCGGCGAAATTTGGCGACATCTTTAGATATGGCATATGTTTTTCATCTGCTTCTGTCAGTCAGTAGAAGCTCATGAATATTCATGAGCACTCCTGCACTGACATGTGCAAGAGGGAGGGCAGGGCTGACAAAGGGGTGTGCTAGGGCTTGTGACAGGACATGAAGGGGCAGTGCTTTAGCAAATGCTTGTTAAAATAGAATACAAGAAAATTGGTCTTTCAAAGTTGTTTTTTTAAAAACAGAAAATGCTAAAAGTATTTTTTCTTACTACAGAACTGATTTATGAAAAAAAAACACACATGCAGTATATTGACTGAACTGCAGCTTAAAAATAAAAAATAGTGTCTAAGTGATGGGAAAATCTTCTCTTTGCAGCCAGAATATAGGAGTTCTCGAGTCCCATATGAACAGAATGCAAACACGAGAGATCTACAGTAGCGCATGAAATAAGATCTAAATGTAAAACTGTACTTACTGAGGTACCTGAACATGACTTACATAAATCACTGATATTTAGTTAAAATATATATAAAAAAGATAAAATATACAAATAATTATACCAAAACCTTGATTAATCTAATTCAAAACATAACACTACCTATTCATAAAGAAACCTTGATTTACAAATATTGCATACACAATCCCTTAAATGTGGAAAAAAGGTGTGCGCATGTGCACAGCACAGACAGACGTCAACAAATCTGGTCAGAGGAGAGTATTTACATCAAGACGCAGCATTTCCACATTGTGGAAAATCCAGCAGGAGTCAAGGAAATATCAGGACACTCACTGCTGAAATAGCATCTGCTCAGGCAAGAACATACATTGAATTGCACTTATACCAGTTTTATACCGAGCACTCTAAGGGGGATATGCACTAAGCAGTGATAATTGCATTTAAGTGAGATCCTGTCTGCTGTGCGATTCACAAAGCAGTGATAACAGCGCAGTATCACTCTTAAAATGCATTTTTTACCAAAAAAAATCTGTGAAAAAAAAGTCGTCTGATCAGGCCAAAAACGGTAAACCCGCCATTTTTTGCTAGTCAGTGCGATTCGCAAAGCAGTGACAAGTGTATCATACTGAAAAAAAATCAGCATTTCCTTTCACCAGCTAAAGGCTGGCGCAAAAGAGATGGAGTCATGAATAAAAGTATTGTTAATGTTTTTCCATGCACACAATTAATACAAGAGGCCGGCGGGGCTCCCCGGGTGTTGGCGTGAATAACTGTGTGTTTCCCGGGGTCCATGGAGCTAATTCACATCAATTGAAATGAAGGAGAACCCGTTAATGAAACCAAATTAATAACAATTGAATGACATCCATCTTGATAATTTGATAGTCTAACCGCAAACGTTAGGAAGGGGTTAATTTAAAGGGTAATCCTCCCATGATCAGAAAACAACCGCCCTGACACTAATCTAAACTTCTTCTACACCTCACTAGAAACAACAAAGAACTTCTTGTGATTTAACACCTTCGTGACTCAACATGTTACATACAATTGTCATGATTGTGAGATTTTTTAACAACAATTAGTCATATTGGGTCGCATCATCGCTTTAACTGTGGATTAATCAATGGTGTTTATTTTTGTATTACATCATTTTATATTATGTGTGTAACAAATCTCATTCAAACTATAATGCCTGCTTGGATTACTGCAATACAAATGTTCGACATACAACACATGTGCTCTCCTTTACACTAATGTGACTTGTTAGGCTGCCTATTTAATGGATACAAGGAAACACTTACCTTTGAGGGGGAAATGGATGTCATTGCGAATTGTGGTTTGATGGAGTACTTTGTGAGGAGGAGGGAGATTCTCTCACAATTGAGAATATTGAGAGAGAGGAAAGAGAGGCGAGCAAGGGAGTTACAATTCCCTGTAGGGTGGGAATTGGCGCCCCGACATTTCAGAACAAGATGTTCCCTAGAGGGGTTAAGTGAGACCGAGGTCATCAGCCGCTATCTATTGAGCTCAGCGGCTATCTTTGAACTCTATGAGCAGTTAAGAGAAGATTTAGAGCCATCAACAGAAAGGAGTCAAGCAGTGCCTGGCCTTGTTAAATTTCGGATCTCATTACATTTTTTTGCTTCTGCGTCTTTTCAGAAAACTGTGGGCATAATAGGCGGGATTTCGCAGACAACATTCTCGCTGGCATTCAGCCAGTTACTATGTGCCCTGACTAGATGCTCTAGGAATTATATACATTTTCCTAGAGAGCAAACAGAGTGACAGGCACTGAAGACTGCATTTTATAATGTAGCAATATGATGCATGTTATAGATTGCACACATGTTGCGCTGAAGCCGCTTCGTCAAGGTGAGAGGTGTTAATGTAACAGGAACCATTACCACCTGCTTAATGTGTAGGTCGTATGTGACACGCACATGAAAATTCTGAGTGTGGTAGCCCTATTCCCAGGTGCGTGCCATGATTCCATATCCTGCAGAACTCATTAGTCTTCCGTTCATTTGTAGCGGGGAAATTCGAGGATTGTTGGCTATTGGGTCAGTCAATGTTATACAAACTGTACTTATATGTAAATTTCATGTAGAGATTAATGTTTCATTACGTATTGCTAATATATAATAATATAACCATAATATATAATGGTTTTATCACCTTTTCACTTCATTATAACCGTTATATACTTCACTACAAATAGTTAGGAGGAGTTGTGATAGCAAATAGTTATATAAATTTTTTATTGTTCACATTCCTTACTTAATTGTATAATTGACATTTAATTAACATTTACAACATAAATTAATTTACTATGCCTGCAGGAGTATGAGCTGATGACATAGGGATATCAGTAACCTGGTATATGTCCCTAACAACAGTTACATTTGTTGAATTGCAACTTGACACACTGCAAAAGACACACATATACCAACATGATCTGAGAAACCCAAACATTACCACATTATATATAATATATATATATATATATATATATATATATATATATATATAGAACACACAAAAGGAGAAGTTGCTCAAAACATAATATATAAGGTTAACTCAAGCCCTTTAATAAAACTAACTATAAGGGTAAAATAAAATATACACCCCAATTAAAGTCAGTATATAAATTAAATAGGACCTGATGGTGCTAGGGGATAGTGAAAACTATATAAGACACACAGATGAAAAGAACATAGACAATCCCCTTAGTAGCACTCTAAATTACACCTAAACTAATCTATAAGATAAAGATGGTTAAAAAGAAACAGATGCTCCGCCAATTCAGAAAAAATTAACAAGATTTTATTAATTAAACAACAAGACACACTAACTTAAAAACATAAAAATACTAAAGACAGCCTATGAAAATATATATGTATCAAAAATATAAAGAGAGGACTACTAATCAAACACTTTCAGTATTACAAAGAGAAAAAAGAAAAACTAAAATGTGTCTAAATAAAGTTTAAATAATGACAACAAAGTAGTTTAGTCTAACATAATAGGCAATACAAAATATATTCCCACTGACATATGCATGAAAGAATAATAAATCATTGCGTTGGAAAAAGTATATAGTCAATGACCCAGTATATAGCCAGGAAAAATTAGTATGTATACCAAAAACAGAGGGGGGAAAAAGAAATAAAGCAACCAGGGAAAAATAATATAACAATAATAATAGTTATACCCTGAACAGCATTTCCCCAAAATGAAATCAATGAGAACTGATGCAGCAAATAAAGAAAAGTATGACTAATAAAGACATATTAGCAAACAGAGTCATACATTTTGAAAACACCACAAAGTGCACTGCACTGCAAGGACAGGTAATGCCCAAACAGTAAGAGGAGGGTAATACTCAGCTGCAGCTAGATTGTGTAGAGTTTGTGTCCATATTGATTGTACAGGATGTGTTTCCAAAGTCTGCTTATAACAGGAACAAAAAATAAAGTCCAAAATGCTGCATCAGATCCATGATAAGTCCCTCAAAATAGAAGATTACATAAAGGCTGTAGTAAAGTAAACACTCATGAGTGGGAATATATTTTGTATTGCCTATTATGTTAGACTAAACTACTTTGTTGTCATTATTTAAACTTTATTTAGACACATTTTAGTTTTTCTTTTTTCTCTTTGTAATACTGAAAGTGTTTGATTAGTAGTCCTCTCTTTATATTTTTGATACATATATATTTTCATAGGCTGTCTTTAGTATTTTTATGTTTTTAAGTTAGTGTGTCTTGTTGTTTAATTAATAAAATCTTGTTCATTTTTTCTGAATTGGCGGAGCATCTGTTTCTTTTTAACCATCTTTATCTTATAGATTAGTTTAGGTGTAATTTAGAGTGCTACTAAGGGGATTGTCTATGTTCTTTTCATCTGTGTGTCTTATATATATATATATATATATATAAAAAAAAATAGATTTTACCAGATTGGAGTCCGGAAAAAACGAGACAGCACACCGTCCAGTAGTTCCAATAAAGCTGTATTCAGAGTAACATGGCACCACCTCCAATGTTTCGATCACCCAAGCGTGACCTTCCTCAGGGACGTGCAATAAGTGAATGCTATAGATCCCTCTTATATACCCATACTAATTAAACAATAAAGTGAAATCACCCGTGTAGAAACAAACTTACCCGCGAAACCGCACTGCTGTGACCCGCAGGGATGTGCTGGAACGCACCGCCATCTTGGATATGCTAAACAGACTATCTGTAATCAAGTACGGTGGCTGGTATAGCACATGTGTAACTCACAGCCAACCTAGACGCTCCGCACATGCGCAAGCTCACCATGTCCTGCCCAAGCTGTATTTGCCTGTATCCTATAGAGCACTGTGTCCCTCTACTGGCGGTTCACGCATGCGCGAGTCCCACAGTGTCCCCTGTTGTAATACTGCATGATGCCTATGTTTCACTATGTGTCTGATTACGTTTTTGTCACAATCAATAAGTGTGCACATCTGTGGCCTAAACTTACTATGGTCAGCATGACATTGGCACAATAAGTAGGGCTGGTGTAATATGGTACATCCACAAAGTGGGCTACATACCAAAGCTGCACCTAAGCTATAAAACCTGTAATGTGGTGTAATGACATTACATCACATCCAGAAGGGGCATGCTCCAACACATACCTGCATGGCACACAAGCAAGAATACAAAAATACAAAACCAACATATTCAACAAAAATATATAAATATGTAAAAATCTGTGCATCATATTATAGTGTTGTGTTTTAACTGTACCACTATAATAAATACTATAATTACATTGACCAATCCAGTCTAAAATCGAAAAAAATGATACCGTGTGGTCAAACCAATCTATAACTAAATAGAGGGACCATTAAGCATAAACCGTGCAAGTCCAACATACCATAATGATAAGGATAAGCCTATATCCAACTGGAGCAACGCTAAACGTCGCACTCCTTAGTCTATCTTTGTCCTAAAACAGTATATCACTAACATGCTGAATCAACATATTTGACATTATGCAATATCAATTGCTTCTTAACGTACCAAAATTCTCGAAGTGGAACAAAATAAACACACTTGATGCACACACCATAACCCGGGAGTGACTATGTGAGGATAACATAACAAGGGCACATAAAGCTATAACACATAAAGGAGAAAGACAAAAGGAAAAAAAACTCAAAACAAATATACAGAAAACATTTCTTCATCAAACTCAAAAAATGTCCAAATCAGGATTCTATTATAGGAAACATCCCAACGAAAAATCTTCGTTTAGGCCAAAAGGTGCCACTGTCTTTAGCTCAAAGATATGCCTCGCTTCACTTTGCAGTAAGAGTCTGTTTCTATCACCCCCTCTCGCGGGTGCTGGAATCTGCATAATGGGCATGCACCTAAATGTTGCTAAAGAGTGTTTGAAGTCCCTGAAATGTTTGGCAACAGGGAGACATTTAAACTCCAAATCCTTGGCGTCTACAGACAAGGCCTTTCGAATTGTGGCTCCATGAATGTCTATACGCTCTTTAAGCATCCGCACTGTTTTCCCAATATAGAGTAAACCAGATGGGCATTTGATCAAATATATGACAAATTTTGATTCACAATTCAGATGTTGGTGAATCTTGATTTTAGTCCCACTATGTGGATGGCAATAGGAAGGCCCCACCTGCATGTATTGGCAGTTTGTGCACCCCTTGCACCTGTACGACCCAGGTTTTTGAATGAGCCATGTTTTGTCCTTGCTATATTTGTCAGTTGGATCTGCTTGCGTGATCATGTCTCCAATGGACGGACCACGGCGAAAACAAAACAAGGGGGTTCACGAAAGTGTTTGCCTATCTTGTCATCGTTAGTTAACACATGCCAATTATCTCTAATACTGCGTTGTATGCATGGGGATGCAGTGCTGAATGTGCTGATAACATTAAATCTTGTTTTGTTAGTTCGCTCTTCCAAATTGGTGTTTATACGATCTACATTGTCTGTTAGGATCACACGGTCAAGGGCATCTTTGACATCGACAGGGCTGTATCCTCGCTCAAGGAACCTGTTTGCCATATTGATGAGAGCTGGTTCCATCTCGTCAGGATCACTGGTGATTCGCTTCACTCTTAATAATTGTGAATACGGAAGACCCTTTTTCAACGGGGCCGGGTGGTGGCTTGTGGAATAAAGCAGTGTATTTTTGTCAGTGATTTTTTGATATAACCTAGTGGCCAATTTATCACCTGCTTTGTACACCATCGTATCCAAAAATGGTATCTCAAGTTCACTATAACACAACGTGAAACGTATTTTTGATGGGATATTGTTCAGATGGTTCACAAAATTCTGTAGTTCCATAATAGACCCACTCCAAACAATGAAAATATCGTCAATGTAGCGTAAAAACTTTTTGATGTAGTGTGCATTGGGCGCATCGCATAGAATGTGGGTTTGTTCATACATGTCCATGTATAAGTTGGCATATGATGGAGCCATGTTTGAGCCCATGGCTGTCCCACTGAGTTGTAGATAGTATGATTTTTCAAACCTGAAGAAGTTTTTGTTCAAAATAACTTCTATCAGGAGTAGTAAGAATTCCGACGGTGGGCCGGTCCGTGAAGTACTTGTTATCAACTTACTCCTGATAGCCTCCAGGCCCTCTTTATGCGGGATATTCGTATAAAGGCTTGCTACATCCAGGGTAGCCAATATGCACCCAGATGGATCAAATGCTAGATTGTTGATATGCTCCATGAAATTAGTAGTGTCCTTGACATATGTAGCCATACCAGCCACCAACGGTTGTAGGTAGAAATCAACGTATTGAGAAATCGGATGACACAGTGACGTCCGTGCCGAGATGATTGGTCGACCTGGTGGGTGCGTAGTAGATTTATGAATCTTGGGAATCGTATACATGACAGGCATTTTCGGATGCTGCTGGGTGAGGAATCCACCGGTGTCCTCCGAAATCCATCCATTTGATATGCCCATTCGTATTATAGTGTCGATTTCCACTTTGTAAGCTACAGTGGGATCTTTGGCCAGCTGTTTGTACGTCTCTGTGTCCCCCAGTTGACGCAACACCTCCTCTTTGTAGTATAGGTAATCCAAAATGACGATTCCACCGCCTTTGTCGGCGGCTCGGATGATGATGCTTTTGTTGTTTCTCAAGGACTTGACAGCCAGTCTTTCCTCATTCGTCAAATTGAAGAAGCTGTTTTTTTGCGTCTTTATCTTGCTTCTTGTGGCTTTACCTAGAAGGTTCATAAAGGTTGCAATACTGGGATTAGACACTTGTGGATCGAACGTACTTTTAGGCCTAAAGCAGGATCTTTCTTGTTCAGGTGCTGGGGTTGCTTCTGGTTTTGAAAAAAAGTCTTTAAGCTTCAGGTGTCTGTTCAACTTAAAGAGGTCCACTTCCCACTTGAATGGATCCTGTTTATAAGTTGGCACGAAGCCAAGACCTTTATGTAAAACACTCGCTTCTGCCAACGAGAGGGCATGTATGGAAAGATTAAAAATTACAGTTTCCTGGGTAGCTGTTTTGGACCTCTCCCCCTGTTTGGGTAACGCTCCGGATAACGCCGTCTTTCGGCCTCCTCGCCTGGTTTTCCTCCTGCATCTCCGGCTCCTATTGGCGGTTTGGCTCTCCCATCTGGGCCTTGGCCTAAAAAAGAAGGTTCTGCAGACACATTGTCGCTAGTCGTGTCTGCGGCGTCCGAGAAGTCTGTATCACTGGGGTTGTACCCAGACTTTCTATACCCCCCACGTCTCCGGTGGGACTGGCCCCTCAGCTGACCCTGTGCACCTGTGGGTAGATCACTCAACCCCAGCAACCATCTGTATACTCTACGATCTTTGTAATCTGATTCTACAGTTTTAAGTTTCTCTAACTTGTATTTGATGAGGTTGTTTCTGTATGTGTCTATGGAGGACTGTATTTTGTCCGTCCAATTGGTAGAAGTGTCAGTCTCTAGTGTTGTACCATGTTTGGAGTAGATTGCATCTATCTCTTTTTTGATCTTGATAATTTCCTTACTTGATTGATCGATTACGAGAATGACCAAATCAAATGCACATTTATTTAGTATAGCAATCCATCTTTTGCAGAACTCTGGATCTGTCCTCCCTATAGTGGGCTGATTTTTTATTCTGAACCCACGGGGTAGCATTTTTTCTTTATGGTAGTGTGACAGCGTTACACCGTGTAGATAATAATCAACTTCCCTTTTCTTTAATTTGATCAGGTCATTGTACACGTCACTCGCTTTTTCAGGTCCCAAAACAGATTCAAAGGACTCCGTGTAACGGATTTTGGAAATTTCAGCCTCGCTAAAGCTAGCTGACGCTGAAATAGCGGAAAATACACCAAAGGTGTCTGCAAACTCCTCCATGTTATTGCTTTACGTGAATAAAAACAACATTCATTTATGTTATGGCTAATATAGAAAAAACATCCACGGTAATAGGCCAAAAGCCGTGGACCAACCACTTTAACCCCTCGCAGGGAACTTTGATATATTGTTACTGGCAGGTGCCCAACTCATATAGTTACACATGAAAAAATCACACTCAGTTGGCACACTGTAAACAAATGAAAAAATGCTGATGCTTGTCCCATATGCACATGTAAAAAATAGATTTTACCAGATTGGAGTCCGGAAAAAACGAGACAGCACACAGTCCAGTAGTTCCAATAAAGCTGTATTCAGAGTAACATGGCACCACCTCCAACGTTTCGATCATCCAAGCGTGACCTTCCTCAGGGACGTGCAATAAGTGAATGCTATAGATCCCCCTTATATACCCATACTAATTAAACAATAAAGTGAAATCACCCGTGTAGAAACAAACTTACCCGCGAAACCGCACTGCTGTGACCCGCAGGGATGTGCTGGAACGCACCGCCATCTTGGATATGCTAAACAGACTATCTGTAATCAAGTACGGTGGCTGGTATAGCACATGTGTAACTCACAGCCAACCTAGACGCTCCGCACATGCGCAAGCTCACCATGTCCTGCCCAAGCTGTATTTGCCTGTATCCTATAGAGCACTGTGTCCCTCTACTGGCGGTTCACGCATGCGCGAGTCCCACAGTGTCCCCTGTTGTAATACTGCATGATGCCTATGTTTCACTATGTGTCTGATTACGTTTTTGTCACAATCAATAAGTGTGCACATCTGTGGCCTAAACTTACTATGGTCAGCATGACATTGGCACAATAAGTAGGGCTGGTGTAATATGGTACATCCACAAAGTGGGCTACATACCAAAGCTGCACCTAAGCTATAAAACCTGTAATGTGGTGTAATGACATTACATCACATCCAGAAGGGGCATGCTCCAACACATACCTGCATGGCACACAAGCAAGAATACAAAAATACAAAACCAACATATTCAACAAAAATATATAAATATGTAAAAATCTGTGCATCATATTATAGTGTTGTGTTTTAACTGTACCACTATAATAAATACTATAATTACATTGACCAATCCAGTCTAAAATCGAAAAAAATGATACCGTGTGGTCAAACCAATCTATATATATATATATATATAATATACAGTGGTCGACAAATCACCAAAAAATCTACTCGCCGAACAAAAAAATCTACTCGCCACCTAGTACCACACGTGTTCTGCTTGTGCCAATAGGTGCTCGCCACGATGTTAAATCCACTCGCCCGGGGCGTGCAAATGTATAGGTTTCTCGAATATATATATATATATATATGTGTGTGTGTGTGTGTGTGTGTGTGTGTGTGTGTGTGTGTGTGTGTGTGTGTGTGTGTGTGTGTGTGTGTGTGTGTGTGTGTGTGTGTTTGTGTGTATAAGTGTCAAAAGGAGTTCTAGTGGGTTTGGCTAAATGTATACCATAAAAAACAAACACAGATTCCCAAAGCTACTTCCAATGTGACAAAAATACACTGTGCAATACCTATATATTCTTTTGAAAAGGGGTCATTTAGTTTAACCCTATGACCAAAGCGTCTTAAGCCTGTTGCCACTTCAAGGCATGACCGTTAGCAGATCCTAACACTACCTGAGTTAATATGCTTATTTACCTATATAATTACAGGAAGAATGATCTGCATTGGATCTGTCGTAACACAGAAAAATTAAACTGACAAACAAACTTGGAAAGTGGGGAGGGGCGATCTTAAACCTTGGGGGGGAGGGGCCACTAACCTCCCAAAGGGTTAAACTAAATGACCCCTTTTCAAGAGAATATATAGTTATTGCACTGTGTATTTTTGTCACATTGGAAGTAGCGTTTGGCATCTTTGTTTGTTTTTTTGTTGTACTCACTGCAATAGTCATATTTCATGTCAATGCTTCATACAATTACACTCATGTAGAAGTTATATGAATATATAAAACTTTTACTATATGACACAATTTTCAAGTGTATTGATTCAAACAACGTAGTAAAACATTATTCATAGTGTTTATATGACTTGTGTAAAAGGTCGTGATCATGAGCTACAGTACTTGAAAAATTGCACAATGTATATAATTATATATTTTATTGTCATGTTCACAACCTTTTTTTGGCTTTTCTAATTAATTATAAATGAGGTTAATACATTTATTATATCTAAACATTATTAAATTGTGAAAAATATAAGAATTGCTTTGACATATAGCATAAAATTATCACGAACAGTATATTGTGTCTCATAGCACAAGTGACAACGTTATGAAGCAAAGTATATAAATCATGTTTACAGCATGTGTAGAGACTGTAAAAGGTGTAACTTGTTCTGTGTTTGGATACTTCCATTCACATGATCTTCTGTCTGTGGAATTTAGATTTCAACATCTATGTAATAAATTGATATGTCATGTTACTTCTAAGTGTACACCTTTAAGAAAACATTGCAGTTGCATACAAACAGACATCATACAGGTGCACCAACGAGTATTCTAAAACTTGCCTTAAATTTGCCTTGGAAAATCTGGGGCTATCACCAACAAGATCCAGGTACAGTGCTGGGTACAGTACATACTGCAACATTTCAGTGACATTTCTGCAGAGACTAATGGCCCATCGGATAAACACAACATTAATCCGATGGGCCATTAGTCTGTCTGCAGAAATGTCACTGAAATGTTGCAGCATGTACTCAGCATGTACCCAGCATGTACCTGGGTCTTGATAGTGATTGCCCCAGAATTATTTTAGAATACTTGTCGGCACTACAGTACGTATTTTTGTATTGTAACAGTTGTCTAGTACACATTAATGTTTACGGCTTAAAATATTTATGGACATCTTAAAAATCTATTTTTTCATAACGGATTATTTATTAGGATGAATACGTTATATATCAATTGTCAATGCGTGAAAATGCACAAACTGCCTGTACAACAGACATTTGTTGTGCCACATATCCTATCATTGCAACAATGTTATATACCCACTGCTACATAACATGAAATAGTCATCATTATGTTACGTATTAGCTGTAAATCTGCAGCATTCTCTGCCATTTATCTAAGTGACTAACACAGAATGAGCGGCTCAAACACAACATAAATCATAGACAAAGTAAACAAATAATTATTTGCTGCACATATTACATATTTGTAAAACTCTGAAAAAACAAAATGGGAAACCTTTTTTAAAACTGAGGGGCATTAACATTGTGGAATGATTTTTAAGGGATGCGAAGGAAGTTGTCTGATTTTCAGCGGCATTGCACAGTACATTTAACAATCTTACCACGGGTATCGTTAACTGGCTCTTACCTTCTTTCAGAAGTCTGTTCCAGTATCTGGTGCTCTTCATGCCACGATCTCTGTAATATTAACAGATGACAGAGAAGAGGTAAAAGGGGCACGGAAATGTTTATAAACTAATTTGTTTCCATATGGTATGTGCATGCGTAATGAATGGAATGCATATGCATGTCATTCGGGAATAAGTGATTCACAGATAATTAGATTGTATAAAGTACATTTGTTATAGTTACCTGCTTTAGATTGCATTCATATTCTTAGTAGTCCTGCATGGGGTGTTGCGGAGGTAGCCGCTGTAGTCAATCAATTGGTTGTTCTGTGTGTTCAGCTCGTTCAGGTTGTAGATTGCTCCATTATAGTTTGGATATTGTATCATGCACTGAGGCGGATACAGATAGTTACTTTGTGGCATTTCATCTGCTGGAGCCATGCCTTTATTATGCATGTTCTCGTAATAGATAGGTACGTCATGGGTCTGGTATTGGTTAAAGCACTCCGGTTGAAAAGAATAACAATTCTGCTGAACATTTAAGGCACCACTGTGGGCACCTATATCATGGTAGTTTTTGCCGAAAATTCGCTCTCTTCTTTTTACATTTCCATGGTCAAACATACGCATCCATGATTCATGCACTGACCTACAGCCACCCCTCTTTCTGGGAGACGATGGGTTTCGAATAAAACAATCATTGCTTGATAAAGTCCATTGCATTGAATTTCGCCATACATCATACCTTGCAGTATTTTGATAAATGGGTATATGTCAGTTATATATTGATATATTTTTGATACAGTTGCTCTTTTCTCTGTACGGTATTGAATTGCGCTATATATTAGATATGCGTAGCTGAACAGAGGTCTCTTGTTTGAAGACATTTCTACCGGCATGGGATCTCATGGAATGGATGAAAGTAACGCAAACTATTCCTTGAAATGAGCTTTCAGAAAAAAGTATCAAAATGTTCACAATTTGTGTAGAACACTGTACAAGGTCATTATACAAAGGAAGAAGTGTCCATGTAATCTTCTCCCACATACAGCTGCAGTCAGTGTATTGTATTATTTTGCCTTGCATATTCAACATAATTCAGTTGCCAAACTACGAGACACCCATAATTGGAAAGAATATTGTGTCTAAAGAACATTTATAAATGTTCACAATAATTAATTACTAAGTTTCTCTGTGTGTAATAAATAACTTGATCTTTTTCATGTCAGCATGATAATGATCCTCCAACAGAAATGAGAATCATGGTGGTTAGTTCACATACAGTATGTATGCACCTGAAATATGTTCTCATACACAGTTCATAATTTCACATTGATCAGTATGTGGCTTTAGCATTAGTGAAGTATAGTACGTTAGTATGAAATGTGTTAATTATGTATACTCATCTCACACTTCACTGTGTATACAATTATAATAAAAATATGCCTCATACATGTACTATATAAAATTAAAATCAGCACTGATATTTGTACATACACTATACATGAGCAGGACATGGTCACATCATGAAATGAATTGATAATTGTTATCATGGGACGTATCATACCATGCACTCCATTATCAATAATTTTTGACTACTTTGAACTAACCACAACCCCAGGTAAGCATAGTTATTTTGCATACGCTTAGTGTATAATTTAAGGGTCCAACATGGAGATGTATATACTATGGTCCAAATTAATAGTTAGTTTTACTTTTTGCAAGATGTAATGTGATGTCGTAATGTTTTTTTTTTTTGGTTAACTTTTCCTTTGGAGACCGGGTGGTAGGTCTTTAGCTGCTGTCGGTTTGACTGGTAGGTGTCGAAGATACTGTTATTAAAGTGCTAGGTGTCGCACAAATAGGTGGCACACATTCTGTCATTGCTGGTGCCACAACAACAGTACTGTGAGCTTGGCTGGTACTTGCCTGTGCTTGTGCCTATTCCAGTGCTTGTGTTAGTGATTGTGACAGTGGCTGTGCCAGTGCCAGTGCTTGTGCCAGTGACTGTGCCTGTGACAATGCAGCTGCACATGTATTGTCTGTGACGGTGAAGGGGTAACCAGGCTCACTAATAAAGGTCAATCCCACTTGGTTGCCACTGATCCATGTTTTGGGGTCATAGAGTGTCAGCTCTTGGACCTGACTGTTGTATATGTTCTGCTATGGCTGTATGTAAAATATGTGACAATAAATAGTTTTTATATTTTTGCCTTTCCAGGAGTGCCAGCAAGCAAAGATTGCTACTGTAGGCTATGAGGTTCAGGGTAGGTTTTGCTGAGAAAGTCTTTACAGATTGTGGCTATGTAGCAGGGTTCCAGAGTTACTAAATACCCCAAAGGTGTACCCAGGAATCAGGAATCAGGTAAAAGGGGAGTAGGGGATCAAGGTAACCCCAGAACGGTACAGGGGTCCTTGTCTAAAGTCACTCTGAACCTGGTATAGGGATTCAGGGGGTGCTCCAGCTAGAGGATAAAGCTGCAAGGTTTATTTTGTATAAAAATGTAAAGTCAGGTTTTTGCAGTGTGGCACGGATATGGGTAGTGAGAATAGCAAGTAGAAATTCTTATTCTATCCCTGACACCAAAGAAGGACTTAGACATTTTTAGCAAGACACTGTATCCAAGTATATTTTATTAAACCTGTATGTTTAAAATGTAAAGTGCTTGGTGCACTGTATATGAGCTAGGGATTTCTTAGTCTGTTGTTCCGAGAGATAGCTGGCTACCAAGTTGGTGCCGCTAAGTATTCTCGGGTCCCGACTTGAAAGCCACAGAGATGCCAAGGTGTTAGGACAGGCAGAGTTCTGGAGTAATCCTTGAGTACCCACATCCTGGCATGAATAAGGGCTATCAGGCGACTATTTGCCTGGTCCCAGATTCTGAGAAACCAGGCTCAGCGGGGGGTTCAATATGCTAAGAGGCAGAGATGCCAGGTTAACGCATGCCCATTTGCAGAATTGAAAACCGTGCCGCCCAGCTTCAGGGTACAGACAAAACGCTGATAGGCTGGTGGCAAAATTTCCACGCTCTGATTGGCTAATATATTTTGTAAGAAACCTAGGAGCCAAACAGCTCAGGAGATTCTAAGTGCCAGTAGTGGCAGATTTGAACTGACCAAAAAAGATGCTTTGTGAGAAATAGACGCGAGCCGGCTTCCAGGATTTTGAGCTGAAATATTTTCTAAGTCCTGACTTTTTGTGGCCAAGTTCTATAAATCAAACGTAACGGTCGCGGCAGACTACATGCCTATTTGAATTCCAGGTGGTTTGGGACATAATCACGGTCAACCTTTTTCAACACTCCGGAGCTTATCCAGCGGTGGCGTGTGGAACTTCATACCAAGTTCAGTTCCAGGACATTTCGGGACAAGTCCCGGTCAACTGCAAACTTTGTTTTAAGGACTGTAAAGGGCTAGGAAAGTCTAATTTTTCCCAGAGAGCCCCAGTAAGTGTGTATTACTCTGCATAAGACCGCACTTATAGTGCCGGCGATGCGACCGATGACGTCACCCGTTGTAGTCGCGATTGAGAAAGTTTATTTTAAGTTTACACGACATTGCTGGCTACAAGCCCAGTGATGTCACAAAAGGGGAGGGCAGTGGCACGGAGAAGCTCCTGATTGGCCACAAGGGGAGACAGTCATTGAAAAAGCAAATATCAGTGACTACCAGATGTTTGGTAGCACTGTCGCTCTGTCGCTTTGTCACTGTCGGGGGCACTATAAGCACAGCCTAATTGTAATCCATTGTGTGTATGTCTGTTTCAAAGGAATAAATCACCATTTGTTTTACTTCTTGGTTTTGTTCAATGAATGATCCCGGTATAAAGGTGTAAATTTCCTGGTCTCCTATCCCTTGACATTGTCCCCTTGGCCTGGTTGTAGAGGGTCATTGTCTACTTCCTATTCTGTTATGGGATCTTCAATATCCTGTGTAACGGGTATTCCACCCCACCCAATCGCATATATAGTGTGGGTGAGTAGAACATGCAGTGTTACCGGTGTGGTGCGTATACCTGCAGGCTCACAGGAGGTCTGAGCCTCCGCTAATGAGAGCCTGGGGTGAATCCTCTGGAACGGATCTTCTTTTACAGCGCCTCCACCTATGTAGGATTCTATGGACGTGTAGAATGACCCTACATAGGAACCCAATTAGAAACCACACACACAGTCAGTGATTATATAATAACTAAGGAATTTACTTATGAACATAAAACATATCATCGCATTTACATAACCTGTGTCCCTCTCACAAGGAGACACTACCCGTGACGTCTCGCAGGACGTTTCCCCAACACTAGGTGATCCCACCCAGTGTCCAGTGAAACCCCCACACCCAATGTCCCGTACTCCTACGGAGATAGTCAATGGGTGACTGCGCAGTCATTAAAACCTCTAGGCCTGTTGGTGCACATGTGTTGGTATAATACCTGCCGAGCACTCCGGTGCTCGGGTCCGCAACAGTCTTCTCAAAGGGTCAATCGGCGAGGACTCCTCCAACCGAACTCCTGCACTTGTGGACCGCTAGGGCGGTCCCCTCGGGAACACAGTCTCTGTGGACCCCAACGTGGGTCCAACCGCTTTCCGGGAACAGCAACCGCTGCTGAATCCCTATCTCTCTAACGGGCAGTAGCGTGACAGGAACCCTAACCTAGGGCCTGTCCCTGATGTACCGCAACCTGAGGTGACTTGGGGAAAACTCCTAGGGCCTGCGGGGTTAATAACCTACCCCACTCTCCTAGCTACCCAAGTCCCTAATCCTCCCTATAACTAGCTACTCGCTACTCCTAACAGCCTGCAGCAGACGCACCGTTCTCACCGTCCGCCTGCAGACATTCACACACGCTGCACACACTGCGCCCAGCACATGCAACGTCAACACACAACACCAACCGTACACAGCACCCTGGAATCCGCAGTAAATACCCACTGCTCACACTGTGCCTATTTGCCAGTGCGCAGAGCACTACCCGCTGTGGCACTGCCAAACCTGCACCTTACATACACTTAGGGTGACCTCCCTATCTAGGGCCATCCCTTATCAGTTACCCACTAACCTGGTGGGGAGTTGGGGCCTACCTGGAGGGTGAGGGTACCTATCTGGATGCAGGAGCTGCACTCACTCCCTGCATCCTTCCTTCCCCTTCAGCTCCGCTGCTCCAACTGACTCACACAGCTCTCTGCCCGCGAAATGTATCCAATTCCCCTCAGACTCTTGGCCCTCATTGGCCACACTGTCCCACCTGGTGTGCCTGGCCCTAAGCCTCATGGGAATTGTAGTCCCGAGGCCCTTACTATAACATTGGGGCTGCGTGCGCTCCTCCCCTCTGCCTACACTAACTCCTAATGGCCGTCGCAACCCTTCCTGAGCTGTCCCTGCGCCTGTGCAAGCTATCTGGGGCTGCCTCACCCTTCCCCTGACTATCCTCACGCTCGCGTGACTCTTCCCTGCCTCTCGCAGCCTCCCTGCGCATGCGCGAGCTAACTGGACCGCCGGGGACTCACTGCGCATGCGCGACCCGGCGCAACATGGCGGCGCCCTGCTCTGCGGCCGCCGGGGCCTTAGAGATGCGATCGCAGCCTTAGCAACGGCCCGATCGCGTCCCCGGCAACCGGCCGCAGGCAGGAGAAGCCGCGCTGCTCCCTGCTCCAGCCCCCACCCTTGGAAGCAGCCGTCGGGTTTTTCAGTACCGCGATCGAGCTGCGCCAGGGAAGGGGGGTCTCCAGGAGCCACGGGAGCTCCAGGCTATACCTGTTATTCACGATTGTCACACTCAAGTAACTCCTCTTGTTCTGGTGTAGAATCATCGGTTAAGGGTCATCAAGTTCTCTGAGTGCCTTAGCATATTCGTGTTCTACGGTCTCCTCCCAAGATTCAATATCTTGGCTCTCCTCAACCAATTCCTCATCACTTACTAATAGTTCCAGATTTGGTGTGGCAGACAAATCTTCCTCTGTTTCCTCATCCATAACTATATAATTTAAAAATATAATTTGTTATGAACATAATGACAAAGTAATTATGTGCTACTGTTATCATTTTGCCTGTACATTTATATTGTTATGCATTGTATTATCTGCTTATCAATAAATCTATATGATTATTTAACATCCAGGTTCCTTTTTTATGTGCATATGCCATAAACATCACCTAATCAAAAACTAATATATTTGTGTAGAAATGTCGGAAATGTAAATAGATTTAAAAAAAATACATTTTAAATTCACACATTAAGCTTACATACAAAGTTGTGGTGGTTTTCAATTTAGCAAAACCACAAGAGAACAATGTCAATTGGCCTAATGAGACTGCATTATAGTGGAAACAGATCTACTTTGAATGCAGGGATTCTTTAGTTTTAATTTTTGTTACCACAAAAGAAATTTAGCCAGAATTAATGCTAATAAGTTTAATAATAGTACTCCTACAAAGTGTCGCCAACAGGGTGGGTCTACGTGGATTGGCGTCCCAGACCCTGTGAGTCGAGGGGGGCCAGCCAGCGGGCACTGCAAGTTGGGCCCCAACTCATGCCAGGCCCATCTGCCTGTCCTCTCGCGGTCGGGCCCCAGCTCTCCCTTAGCAGCCTGCATGACTCTATCACTCTGTCCCATGTTGATGGACCTCTCTGACATCAGCACGCCGGAAGAGCTGTGACGTCAGCGCTCTCTGCTTTCAGCGCACGATGGCATGATAGGGAGGCCTGTCGGAAACTCGGTGTGGACAGAGGCAGCTGCGGATTTCCACCCCTTCTGTCTTCTGGTGGCTGCTCGCACGGTGTGGTGTACCCACTTCTGCCCCCGGTACCTGTGACTGTTCACCCAGGGGTGGGAGGTAGTATCGGGAGTGTGCCTGCTGGGTGGGGGTGTTCCTTCCCTCAGGAGGGGGCAATACTCTCCCTTGCCTCCCGGCACTTCCTTCCCCCTGGTCCCCTTGGTTGCCCGCACAGGGCGGGAGATAGGCATGGGGGGGGAGCGGGCTAGTGGTGGTGTGCGGTCATAGCTGGCTGGCACCCGGGGCGGCAGGTGGGTGCAGAGGGATGAGGGGAGCAGCGTGCTCGGATCGCCAGCCTCTCCTCTCTTCTCCTCCCCCCCCCTCTGTCCCATCACTCACATCAGTTGCTGCCTCTCGTACTGCATTTTGTGAGTGTGTGTATTGGAGAGAGTGTATTTATGGGAGAGTGTGTCCATGTGTGTATGGGAGAGAGTGTGTGTGCAGGACAACAGAAGTACCCCCACAGTCAGTCACCCCCCCTGTCAGTTACACCCCCAGTCAGTCAGTCAGTCAGTATATATGTGTGTGTGTGTGTGTGTGTGTGTGTGTGTGTGTGTGTGTGTGTGTGTGTGTGTGTGTGTGTGTGTGTGTGTGTGTGTGTGTGTGTGTGTGTGTGTGTGTGTGTGTGTGTGTGTGTGTGTGTGTGTGTGTGTGTGTGTGTGTGTTTATATATATATATACACTGTATATATTTATTTATTTATTTATTTATAATATATTTTACCAGGAAGTAATACATTGAGAGTTACCTCTCATTTTCAAGTATGTCCTGGGCACAGAGTTAAGACAAATAATACATATATATACAGTATATATACTGTATATATATATATAAATCCATATATATATGTATGTATGCATGTATGTATGTATGTATGTATGTATGTATGTATGTATGTACGTACGTATTCTGCTGGATATAGACCCACTGTGGTCTTTCTCCCTCCTAATAGAGTAAATGAGAATTTTAATCCTTATAGAGGTATATTAGTATTTTATCTGGTAGTGTTAGGCCTTGCGAACAGGTGTCTGCCTTGACGTGGCTCGCAAGCTTAAAACGCTTTGGCCAAAGGGTTAAACTAAATTACCCTATTTCAAGAGAATATATATGTATTTTACTGTGTATTTCTGTCATGTTGGATGTAGCATTGGGCTTCTCTGTCGTCTGTTGTATACATATGCCACGCTCAATAGCACTCCATTTTGACACATATACATATATATATATTTTGTGGGGGCTCAGGGGTTCCCATAAAGAGCTTGCTGGTGTTCTGTGTTTTGTTAACCCATTCTCAGCTGTTCCAGCTGGTGGAGGTTAGTGGCTCCTCCTTCCCAGGTTTTAAGCCCACCCCTCCCCACTTCCCTAGTTTGCAAGTGCCTCATTCTGCTGGATATAGACCCACTGTGGTCTTTCTCCCTCCTAATAGAGGTAAATGAGAATTTTAATCCTAATAGAGGTATATTAGTATTTTATCTGGTAGTGTTAGGCCTTGCGAACAGGTGTCTGCCTTGACGTGGCTCGCAAGCTTACAACGCTTTGGCCAAGGGGTTAAACTAAATGACCCTATTTCAAGAGAATATATAAGTATTTTACTGTGTATTTCTGTCATGTTGGATGTAGCATTGGGCTTCTCTGACGTCTGTTGTACGTATATATATATATATATATATATATATATATATATATATATATATATATTATGAGAGGAAGAGAAAGAAGGCCCCAAATAATAGCACTCTAGTATACTTGTTCAATATGCAAATACAAATTTTATTGAATAAACTGTCACAGAACAAAGAATCCAAAAGAAAGCATTGAATAATTAAAATCAGGCATAGATCCCCTGTACGTAAAGCTTGGCAATCATCCTCTAACAATCAATTCAAAAATGGACAAGACGTCTCAAGTTGAAGGAGTGTGTCAAACAAGGGGAAGTTAAGTGCTGCAGAAAAGGGCTAAGATAAGAAGGAAGTGGCAATAACCAAGTGAACAAATCATAGCAAACAATGCTCAATCCTGGGGAATCATGTAGAGTAATCCCTGGAAATGAAGTACATCAGTACAGTAATAAGAGCAATGGGTGTGAAACTTGGAAAGGCACACTCCAAAAAGCTGCATACCCTAAATCACATACCACCTAAGCATCAAACACACATAATATCTATAGAGGAAGCAAGGAGCAATAGCTCAAAACATAGTTACGTGTCCCTTAGCGGGGACAGACCAGGGGATCCTGCCTACAGCACCCACTCCTACACGTTTCGGCCAGATGCCTTCAACTGGGAGTGGTGGGGTAGGCAGGATAACGTGCAAGCTTAAAAAGGATTTCAATTATGCCCATAAACGTCGTCACCTGGTGAAAATTTACTTAATACATATTATCTAAATGGCTAACAGGAGTGTTCATTACCAACATACCTGCTGCGCATGTCTCCTATAACCATGCGTGCGCGCGCACCCTCCTGGCATCCACAGCAGGAGTGTGTTGGACAACATACACGTCATTCATCCACGGAGGCTCCATCGGGTGACTGTAAAGACCTTATATCATTCTCTTATTTGACTTTGCACATTGTAAGTGTCCGTGATCTATCTACACGTATATTTTATTATTAAATCACAGTATTATGCTATGGGAGCCGCGCTGTCTTCTTTTATATATATATATATATATACACTGGCGACACACTTTATTCGAGCTTGGCTAGTCCCACGAATTCGGGTATACCCGGGTGTATTGAGGTTTGTGACTGTTTTCTGCCCGAGTGCATTGAGTTATTTTCCAAGCAGGGATTGAAGCATTTTATTCCCGCTGGCTGCAATACTGCACAGTATATATATATATACTGCATTACAATTCATGAATTTATGCCATCTGGTAGACACGCGAAGCATTGCAGCCTATTAAATCCTAATCATTATCATTTAACAGATCAGCCGCCCATCAGCCAGGCATGAACCCAGGCTGGGAAGGCAAATGCAACGGGGCTTGTCAGAGGTGAGGAGTGGCGCATTCCAGGTATCTGCCAGGTACATACCGGGTATTTGCTCGAATAAAGTGTGTCGGTGCAGTATATATATATATATATATATATATATATATACCATAATACTGAGTTAAGTTATGGTGAGTAAAAAAAGTGACAAAAACCCTCCACAGGAAAGCAAATATGCATACAGTTGTATTTGCATATATATATATATATATATATATATATATATATATATATATATATATATATATATATATATATATATATATATATTGTATTGTATTGTATGTCTTTATTTATATAGCGCCATTAATGTACATAGCGCTTCACAGTAGTAATACATGTGGTAATCAAATAAATAACAGATAATATAAATAACAGATCATGGGAATAAGTGCTTTAGACATAAACATAACATTAAGGAAGAGGAGTCCCTGCCCCAAGGAGCTTACAGTCTAATTGGTAGGTAGGGAGAACGTACAGAGACAGTAGGAGGGAGTTCTGGTAAGTGCGTCTGCAGCGGGCCAAGCTTTATGTATCATGTGTTCAGAATATTCACAGTGCTATTCATATGCTTCTTTAAGCAAGTGTGTCTTAAGGTGGGTCTTAAAGGTGGATAGAGAGGGTGCTAGTCGGATACTGAGGGGAAGGGCATTCCAGAGGTGTGAGGCAGTCAGTGAAAAAGTTTTAAGGCGGGAGAGGGCTTTATATACAAAGGGGGTAGAAAGAAGACATCCTTGAGCAGAACGCAAGAGTCGGGATGGTGCATAGCGAGAAATTAGGGCTGAGATGTAAGGAGGGCCAGGAGAGTGTAAAGCTTTAAAAGTGAGGAGAAGAATGGAGTGTGAGATGCGGGATTTGATCGGAAGCCAGGAGAGGGATTTCATCAGGGGAGATGCTGAGACAGATCTAGGAAAGAGTACAGTGATTCTTGCAGCAGCATTTAGGATAGATTGTAGGGGAGACAGGTGAGAGGCAGGAATGCTGGACAGCAGGAGGTTACAGTAATCAAGACGGGAGAGAATGAGGGCCTGAGTCAGAGTTTTAGAAGTCGAGCAACAGAGGAAAGGGTTTATCTTTGTTATATTGCGGAGGAAAAAGCGACAAGTTTTAGAAATGTTTTGAATGTGAGGGGCGAAAGTGAGAGAGGAGTCGAGTGTGACCCCTAGGCAGCGTGCTTGGGCTACTGGGTGAATGATCTGGGTGAATGCCTACTCCCCAATGCAAAAACTTCCCACCCCCAAATACATACAAAAATAATCCCCACCCCACAAATATATACAATCTCCCCCCTACTCCCCCCCCCCACATGCATACAAAAAAAATAATGTATTTGGGGGTGGGAAGTTTTTTGCATTGGGGAGTAGGCCGTTTTTTGGTATATATCTTGCTGGGGGGAATTGTGTGAGGGGGAGGGAATGAGTGAGCTTGGGGTTATTGACGGAGGGAGAGGAGAGGGAGTGAGTGAGGAAAAGAGGGAGTAAAAGTGAGACGCAGGGGAGAGAAATACTTGCGAGGCAGGAGAGTGAGAGGGGGTGAGATGGAAGGGAGAGAAATACATTGGAAGGGGGGGGAAGAACGGGGGCTTGTGAGGTGTGAAATGGGGGGGCGGTTCACAATACCACAGACATGGGGGGCGGCTGCTTAAAATGTTTGTCCTGCGCCCCATGATTTCTGTTGGCGACCCTGCTCCTATACACCCTCATGTATGTTATATGCCAGTGAAAAATGTATTTGTTGGACACACATAAGAGGCCAGTGAATGTTATGAAGACCTCCGATGGGTACGTTTAAAACACCTGAGTGTACGCCAGTGAAAGGAAGCACTGTGTGCAACATTTAATGTGCCTATGTGAAAGCGTGGTCATTACAGAATGTGCATGGGAGCATAAATTGTTTATGATCTCACCTTCAGCAGTTGGGACTGATGTGCCTGTAGAAATACAACATGAAAAGATTGGTTGTTATCTCAGTATATGATCAAAAAATATAAATATGTATTTTGTTTTAAACATACCAGGAAAAAAATTGATGTTTCATATAGGGACATTATCAATAGTAGTGCTATTATGAACATATGATGTGACATAGTAAGGTCACTATCATTGACATGTTGTTATTGAAAAATTATAATATTCTAATATATTTATTTATGTGTATATAATGCACACACATTAACATCAACATGAGACCAAAAAAAAAAAAAAAAACTTACCGCATTCAGGTGGAGAGTAAATTCGCTGCAGCCGGGAGCAGAATGAATGCTTCCGGCTGCGCTTTAAGGCCTCTTCCTAGCCCCTTCCCCAGCCTCTACCTCAGGCTGCGATGGCGGCCCAGAGACCCCAGTGAGGTGAGGGGCGGGCTTGCTCCTTGGTCATGGCAATCCCTCACCTAATTGGCTAGAGGAATTGCTTCCTGGAGACACAATATCCCCAGATTGGTTGTCTTCACTTCATCCTCCCTTTTTCCACATATAAGGGATTGTGTATTGCAATATTTGTAAATCAAGGTTTCTTTATGAATAGGTAGTTATATATTAAATTAGCTTAATCAAGGTTTAGGTATAATTATTTGCATATTTTATATTTATGTAGTTTAATAAATGTATATTTTATACTAAATATCAGTGATTTATGTAATTCAGGCACCTCGGTAACTATATCTTTAAATTTAGATCTTATTTCATGTGCCAGATCTCTCCTGTTTGTTAGAAATGTGTTTTTTTCATAAAACAATTAAAGTTTTTTTTGTCTAGGGTAAGGGTGAAAAAATGATACATCACAAGCATAAAATGTGCAAAAGATTGCCTGATACATTACAAAATAAATCTAATTAAGTGGCAAAATTGCAGTTTTCTCCCATGGATACACCACACAAAGTTAAAAGAAAAACAATGTGCTATAAAACTACAGGGAAAAAATAACCCAGTAATTACAAATCTTGTATAGTTCAGTTTAATAAAAATGTATTAAGTAACAGAACTGGTTGAGAATCTATAAAAATGCAACATAAACAATATTTATATATGGATATATTTATGTTTAGAAATTCACTGTAATTTCCCCTTAACAAAGTTTATGGTTTTATCAATTCTGATTGTAAGGTCTGATTTCACTATGAAAATCATCCAGCTTTCCTTAGTAATTTTTCTTGTAATGATTGTACAGTGGCGGCCGACCTGAGTCTAAGTCGGCTAGATCCGCGGCTCTCAGATTATCCCGGTTAGGTGCGTTTTTTTGTTTTTTTCGCCCGGAGTGAATTGCTTTATTTTCGCACTCGTGATATTAGCATTTTATTCTCGCTGTCTGCAATACTGCAATGCTGTGTAAAAACTCAGGGGGGCGTTTGCGAGCTGTTGTCTTGGAAGTCTAATACCTTCGCGGTTCAATCTACGTCAGTACACAGTCTGTGTGCGCGCGCGCAGTAATTGTAAATTTGCATATTTAAAGTATACATGCATTTGCAGTGCTGTGCTGCTGTACAGTATGTCTCATTTGAAAATTGTTGAAACGCATACAGTAGGTGTGTACAGTACTGTAACAGTGTCACATTTCATCATAAACAGCGGTCACCCCTCGCTCAGGATAATTAACTGCACTGCAGGGTATTTCAACTTCTTATCTTCTCCACAATGCAGTACATCTCTCCCACACCATTCCTTTGAACGTGTGTCTGGTTTCAATCACATTCCTGCTTGACAGCAGGTGATAACTATGCATGTGCCTGTTACTTCGCCCACCACTGCTTGCTTGCCTGAGTGAGTGACCAAAAAAAATTAAAAAAAAAATGTAATTGTAATTTTTTTTCTCCACAAGCCTGCAAAAACCATCTTACTGTATTATGATATTCAATCTGTGCTGTAGCTTTGGACTGCGACCCTATGCGTTTGACTGCACATGGTTGATATGTGTGCTTTTTACGTACTGTATTTGGGGGTGTATTATTATGATGAACTGCCTGTTGAAATTAAAGTATGTCTTTAGCTTTGAACTTCATGCAGCTGTACCCTGTAGCCCCCTCCCCCATGAACACACACAAGGCTAGCTCAAGGATTTGAAAAACTCAACAGAGTTGGTAATTTTCTGAATTTTGCCATTGTGTTCTTAATCCGTCCATAGCCGAGCTACAAAGCCTCACTGCGCCTGCGTGTAATCCGTTTTGAGATTGTAGCTAGCTGCTTACTGCGCATGACTCACCCAACCTCCCCTCTCCACAGAGTTGTTAATTTTCTGAATCTTGACATTGTGTTGTTAATCCGTCCGTAGCTGTGCTACAAAGCCTCATTGCGCCTGCGTGTAATCCTCTTTGAGATGGGAGCTTTGAGGCTTTATTTACATTAACACTTTGGAAAATCCCTTCTCGAATTTGATTTGCACAGAGCATCACCTCTCTATGTGCCTGTGTGTAATCCTCTTTCGGATGGGAGCTAGTTGATTACTGCTCATGCGCCTGTAACTTCACCCACCACTGCTTGCTTGAGTGCCACCCCCCCAAATTTTTTTTTAATTATAATTTTTTAACTGTTATTTTATCCACAAGCTGCAAAAACAATCTTGATATTACGATATTCAATCTGTGCGTTTGCCTGCCCCTGGTTGATTTGTGTGCTTTTTATGTACTTTATTTGGGGGTGTAGGGATCAAATTATTATGATGAACTGCCTTTTGAAATTACTGTACTCTACTCTATGTAATCCGTTCCTAGCTGAGCTTCAATCACCTCACTGCGCCTGTGTGTACTCTAATTCTCTTTGAGATGGGAGCTTGCTGCTTACTGCGCATGACTCATACAACTTCCCCCCCCCCCACAGAGTCATTAATTTTCTGAAGCTAGTCATTTTGTTTTTAATCCGTCCCTAGCCGAGCGTCAATCACCTTACTGCACCTGCGTGTAATCCTCTTTGAGATAGGAGCAAGCTGATTACTGCACATGACTCACCTCACCCCCCCTAACCCTTTGAGGCTTTGTTTACGGTAACGCTTTGGAAAATCCCTTCTCGATTTTGAAATGTAAATCTGATTTGCACAGCATTGTGAGAATTGAGAGTTAAAAAACCCATTAACTGATTCATGTTGTTTTGTCATTCATTCTTATTCATTGGTGTACTGTAGGTGTGGGGGGGGGGGGGCGGGGGTGTTGTCAATGATTATGATTAGCAGGAATGTAAATAAATATTTATTTTATCAGGAACCAAAAAATACAAATATAAAAATAATCATGAATAATACATAATGCAGTCTTTATTAAGTTCTTCTGGCAGATTGAAATTGGATAAACATTTAGAAAACATTTGTAAAACATGAATACACATGAATAATGCACATTTATAAGAATATTATTTAATAATATATACTCTAATGTATAATATATATATATATATATATATATATATATATATATATATATATATATATATATATATATATATATATATATATATATAGTAATATTATTTTTTCCGTCTTTATCTTGTTCCTCATTCTGTGTACAGTACAGTAGTTCATTAAGAGAGGAGAGGTTGTTAATATACCGTACATTTGACTGTACAAACAGATTAGACTGGACACAACACCCCACCTCCCCCCAGGCCACCCTTTTTTCCTGAAACGACAAGAAACCCAAAAATTAGTGCAGTTATGTGCGTACTGTATTATGGCATGATGTGATGTGTAGTACTACTGTAGATGGCTGGTGCTGCTGTCTCTGGAAAGAAAAAAATTGAGCAGTTAGTAGGCAGTTACTGTAGTACTGTCAAACTAGTCTATACTGGAACTACTGTATACTCTGACTACTGTTAAATACTATGTAACCAGATGGCTGGTGCTGCTCTCTCTGTAAAGAAAAATCTGTAACTACTGTATACTCTGACTATTAGGAAAGAAAAAATTTGTGCCATACTTACCTGTATCATTCTGTACTTACAATACTACAGTACAGTACTTCTTTCCTGATGCTTGCCCATTACGCGCGATCACAATGGGCAACACAGTCGAAATATGGTCTATATATTTATTGCAGCGTTCCACGGTGAGTACATCGTTCCAAAAACTCATTATGCTTTTCGTCAACTCGTCCTTTTTGGAGGGTTTCACCACTTTCCGGATATGGTCCTTCAGCTGATGCCAGACCATTTCGATCGGATTGAAGTCTGGCGATCTGTCATTGGAAAAAAAGGACAATTAGTTTAAGAGATACAGTATACAGTGAAAACAGTGGGAAAAAAATGAAACACGGTTAGCGCACTTACACCGCTGGCGTCTTCACCCAGTTGATACTGCACTCAGGGATATGCGCTGTTGACGCGGTGTGCTTCGGATCGTTGTCCTGGTAGAAACGGTGACCATCCAGGAACTCGCGTGTGAGTTGTCTCAGGGACAATTTTGTCTTGGAAGAAAGCTTTATTCATGATTCCTATAACAAGAAAAGAAAAGTGCTCAAAAAACTGCACAATAGTACATTACAGTCCATACAGTAAGGCTACACTAGTAAAGTACAGTGCATAAGGCTACATTATATTTTATATATTTTACCTTCAAAGATGACAATGCATCCTGGTCCACGCCGAGAGATGGCACCCCACACATGCAGCTTCACTGGGTGTTTTGGCCATGGCTTCATAGATATGCGACCTTTTTTGTGGAATGCAAAGGTTGCAAATCTCTCCAGCGACACAGTAGACTCGTCAATGAAGATGCAATCCTGGAAAGGTTCTCCACTGTCGATCCATGCCTGGGCCTGGACCACTCTTTTTTTTTTGTTTATGTCCCGTATCATGGGGTACGCTCTGTAATGACAAGGAATAAATAATTTTAGCAGTACAGTACAGTTTCCTAAACAACACTTTAACTCCTGTACAGTCCAGTACTAACCTCACACGTCCATATTTCCATCCAATGCTGCGTCTCATCTTCTTTATGCTGGTCTCGGATACAGTGAGATTGTTATTTTCCTGCAGAGTGTATTTGACCCTTAATGCACTCTTCTCATCATTCTCCTCACTTATTTTGTCCACCAGAAGAGTTGTCTCCCTACAATGTAAAGAAAAACAATCTATACAGTATACTATATAGGAATAGGTGATAGTGCGCAGCTAATAACTAGTAAAACACAACCAGTGAACAGTGCACAGTGAATAAAAACAATATTGTGGAACTTAGATGTGAAGGTATCACTAAAGATGTGTCTGCAGCCTTTCTTGGGGGTGGCTCAGCACCCCTGGATCTAGACAAAAAACAAAAGAACAGGGCACACAACGCACATAGTGATGTATAGTTTAAAATGTGAATTTATATTAAAAAGTAAATAGTTCTGCGTACATCAAAGTAAATACAAGTATGCAGTGGGTTAATGGGTTTAACTATAAATAATATAGTTAATATAGTCCTCCTATATGAATATGCTGCTTATATGTATTTCCCTGTATTTTCTTGCCCCTAATTTTGGCTTCTCTTTTTCAGAATTCCAATCTCATGCGTTTAGTTTTAACGATGCATATGTTTTGTTTTTTGATATGTTTTTTGGTATTATAAAATTTTATTTTTAAGTTGTATAAATATACTTACGCGTTAGTTACCCTTGGTGCCCTTTTGCGTTCTCTGTTTTTTCCATGTGCATGATAGCTCATGGTGGTTGATGGCACAACGAGGCCAGAAGTAGCTAACCAGCGTTGGATAGCAGCAATTCGGTGTCCGCTTGTGTACATCTCCTTAATTCGCATGCTGAGATCCTTGGAAATCTTTTTAACAGGCATTGCTGCCAGTAGAAAGAAATACAAACACAAGAATGTATATTCGATGTTTAGTCGATGTGTATTCAATGTGCAGTGAATCCACAAAATGGATGGTGTATTTATACGTTAATGACTCACATTAGAGTACGCCCACTTTCAACACCTGTACCTCGTCGCCATGCATAAAAGGTTACACACTTTGCATAGCCCACCACTCAATGATCTTTATCTGAACTTGCCCTTGTCCAGATACTGCATTATGCCATCTGCTTCCATGGATCAACCCCGATTCTACGAACCCACTCACCTCTGCCGTGCCTGTCATGCAGAAAAAGCGAAAGGCGGTTGCCGTTTCCATGCCAAGGCCAAAGCGACAGGCTAAGACCAATAAAGAAAACCTTCTGCTGACCTCAAAGGCTAAGGGTTTTCATAGATTTCAGCCTTATTATGTCAAGAAGAAATACGGTGATATACTCTCGACGCAAAACGAATGGGAGCCAACCCATTGAACCCGCAGACCTCTTCCTCCCATATGATTCGACGACTCTGCCGCCGCTGTCCTGGAAATCTTCAGCCCGTCTTCTCCACCCCTCGTCCTCAACGCTGCCGCCGCCCTGCCGGAAACCCACAGGCCATTTTCTCCAGTTCTATCCGACGACGCTGCCGCTGGTGCCTCTGAAATCCACGGGTCCTTTTCTCCTTTGCTCTTAGACGACTCTGCTTCTCCGCCGGAAATCCAAAGGTCACTTTCTCCATCCCTCTTCAATGACGCTGCCGCTTCTCCTCTACCGGATATCCACAGGTCACCTCCTCCACCCTTCTTCGACGGCGCTGCCACTTCTCTCCATGGAACCCCCATCTCATCCTCCATTGCACCATCCACCCAGATGTCCACACGCCATGCACAAGAAGCAGCTCGTTAGACCGGATGCTGAATGGGATAAGTGTGGATATCCCCGGGAACTCTATTGTGCTGGCAAATATAGATCTGCTTCTGGAAACCATGCTAGATATGGATCAACGGATGCAACATATGGATCAACGGATGGATCGACGGATGGAGAAGATAGAGGCTGACATAGCGGGTATACATAATTTGCTCGGTGTTCATGCCCCTGTTTCCCCGACGCTGGAGCAGGAGGGTGGCATGGATGTGATGAATGGGAGCACCGACACCCTTCCATCACCAAGCGCACCCCCTCAACCAGAAGATGTAGTGTACATGTATGCCGTTGAGGAGGACATGACAACCCTGTCAAGACCACGCCAGGAGACAACACAGCGACCAAGACAGGAGGAAATCTTCCTCCCAGACAACCTACCCTCGCCCGTCGCCTCAAGCACACCCGCTCGCAGAAGACCTACATTCGCTCGCATCGATATGGTGCCCGACATCAGCCTGTGCGATCTGCCACTGGTGCTCAGGGAGAAGTATAGGGTGATGAGTGCTGGTGCACCCCACAAGTATGCCTTGTTACTTTTTAAGCACCATGTGCCCTACTCGTTGTACTGCGACTGGGCCTTCAGAGTGAACTACGAAGGAAATCGTGTAAAAAAGGCGCTTCCTGCCAATTTAAGAAAGACCATTCCGGGGGGAATTGCGGCGCTTTTATACAATTACAGATCCTGTAATGAAAGGCGTTCGAGACTGCATTAATGGCGTTTTGCGCCATGCAAGGAATCGGCCATGGACGGACAATCTGGTGGACTTACTGGTTTAATCACGGGTACTGTAAGACCATACTGTTGTGCTGAACTGTACTGTACATGTTTTGACCTGCTGTACTTAAATAAAGGAGATGTTGTTGTGTGTTTTAACTTGTATTTATACAGAAATGTTTTAACTTGCTGTACACACACAGGACCTGCACAATTCCAGTCCTGGAGGTCCGCAAACAGACCCAGTTTTCAAGGTTGTCTTGAAAACCGGGCCTGTTTGCTGCCCTCGAGGACTGTAGCGGTGCAG
This sequence comes from Ascaphus truei, assembly GCF_040206685.1. Taxonomy (NCBI): domain Eukaryota; kingdom Metazoa; phylum Chordata; class Amphibia; order Anura; family Ascaphidae; genus Ascaphus; species Ascaphus truei. The sequence goes on from NC_134483.1 coordinate 482,176,540, forward strand.
GCCTGACTGACTGTTTTGCACACCATCCCACTGTACTGTATATGTTTCTTTAATAAAGGAGATGTTGCGTTTTGTATACTGTATTTTATGAATAAAGATTTTTTTAATCACAGGTAAGACCATACTATTGTGCTGAACTGTATTGTACATGTTTTGACCTGCTGTACTTAAATAAAGGAGATGTTGTTGTGTGTTTTTTAACTTGTATTTATACAGAAATGTTTTAACTTGCTGTATACACACACAGGACCTGCACAATTCCAGTTCCTGAGGGGCGCAAATAGGCACGGGTTTCCAAGGTTACCCTGAAAACCGGGCCTGTTTGCTGCCCTCGAGGACTGTACTGGTGCAGACTGTTTTGCACACCATCCCACTGTATATGTTTTGACTTGACGTTCTTTAATAAAGGAGATGTTGCGTTTTGTATATTTTATGAATAAAGAATTTGTTTTTAAAACATGTGACTGTAACCCATACTGACTGACTGTAAATGTTTTTACTTTCTATATGTAATGGGTATTCCCCCCCCCCCAATCGCAGATATATTGTGGGTGCAAGGAACATACGGTGTTACCAGGTGTGGTGCATATACCTGCAGGCTCACAGGAGGCCTGAGCCTCTGCTATTGAGAGCCTGGGGTGAATCCTCTGGAACGGTCTCGGTTTCAGCGCCTCCACATATGTAGGATTATATGGAAATGTAGAATGACCCTAACATAGGAACCCACCCAGAAACCACATACACCAGTATTATGGATAATAGATTTACTGAATGAATAAACGATAACAATACATCACAATTGTACTCATAACATCACCACCGTATAACATCCCCACAGTGCCCACAGCCCAACTCCCTTTGTCCCGTGGTCAGCGCTGCCACTATGTGTTAACAGAATGTTATGATCTTTGTTGGTGCACGTATAGAGTACCTGCCGAGTGCTCCTGCACTCGGACCTGCAAGGACTTCACAAAGGATCAGTCGTAGGATGGCGTCATCTGATCCCCAACCGGCCTCCTTGCACGCGGACCACAAGGGGCGATCCCCACCTGGAAACAGTCTCTGAGGATCCCAACTTGGATCCGAACCTCTTAGCAGGAACCGCAGCGTCCGCTGTATCCCTATCTAATCTACCCTACTTTGACAGGATCCCTAACATAGGGCCTGTCCCTACAGCACTACGTGACACGCGCTATACTATAGGCCGTCCCTACAGCACAGCAACCTGTAATGGCTTTGAGGGAAACTCCTAGGGGTCTACAGGGGTTAATAACCTGCCCCACCCCCTTAACTCTTCCCAGTATGACTACTAGTTAACTTATCCCAGCGCCTGCAGCAACAAGCTGTGACTCACTGGATGATCGCAGCCAAAGTGCTGAGCAACAAGGTGCCTACCTGTCAGACCTCACAGCACTGACAGCCGTGACTCTGACAAGGCAGCACTACACTAAGGGCAGCGTCCCTATCTTGGGCCTCTACCTACTGTTGGTTAGCCTAGAGCAGATCCTCTCCAGAATTCCTGACCTCGTTAACAGGCTATCCCTTCAGGCATCCTACCCCTAGCGCTACCTCAAGGTGACTAGAACAGCTATAGCCCCTCTCCAGACCCACTAACTTAGTGGGGAGTTGGGGCCTACCTGGGGTGTGGGTACCTATCTGGGTACAGGAGCTGCACTCACTCCCCGCACCCTTCCTTCCCTCACAGCTCACTGACTCCAACTGCCAGCGTGGGCTAAGCGCGCGAAATGTATCCTTCTCTTGCCAGCGCAATCCTGCAGCCCTATTGGCTCCTATGAAGCACCTGAAGCCTCCCTCGCTATGCTCCATGGGAGTTGTAGTCCCATAGAGCCTATCTTGGCATTGGGGCCGTGTGCGCACTTGCCCAGCGCATGCGCGAGTTTTTAGGGGCCGCCTCAACCTTTCCCTACCTACTCTCACGCTCGCGCGACTTCCTAAAGCCTGCCATAACTGGCTAACTAGCCCTGCGCATGCGCAATCTATCTGGGGTCTTCCCAGCGCTCCGGTGCCCTTGCACATGCGCAACGCACCTGTAATGTTGGCGCTCTGCTTACCGAGCCGCCGGGACCTTAGAGACGCGATCGCTGCCCTAGCGACAGCCCGATCGCGATCCGGCAACCGGCCCACTCGCGGAGGCAGAGCACTACTCCCTTCTCCGGCCCCCACTCTTGGAAGCAGCCGTCAGGTCCGTCGCTGGCTCCGGCGGCACCCGCAACCCTGCTGTACCAAGAGAGGGGGGTCTCAAGGAGCTGCTGGAGACCATGGCTACATATACATAAATATTTTCACTACTGTAGCAGTAAACCATACACCTGTTGATGTTTTGAATTGCTGTGCACTTAAAATGTTTCTACATTGTACAGTATTCGTAAATAAATGTTTTTGTACTTACTCCACCAATAAAAGAACATGTTGATTTGTTTTACATTGTTCCATTGGCTCCTTTGCTACTGTAACAAAATACAGTGTTTCTAGAATGTACACTACTGTCCAGGCATACTTTACTGTATACTGTAGGCATGCTCAGTACAAGAGTATTAAAAAAAATAGAAGACACGTACTGTACTGTATGTACTGGCACTGTATAGAAGACACATACTGTATGTACAGTACTGTAATACATGTAGAATAAATGCATAGTTTTTATCTTTTCAGGTTTATTACACAGTATACTGTATATAAAAAATTATTGTATACTGTACGGCCGGAAAACATCAACATACTGTACTGTTTCAGGTACAGTATTCTATCCTAATCAATAACAACGGCCACTAAACTGTAGACTCCGGTACGTGGGTTTTTAAATCCGATTCAGCAATGTGCAGGCATTGTTACACAAAGCGATATTATCCATCGAAATCCCTCCATTAGCCGTTTTCTTTTCTGAGGAAAAACAAAAAGAAAAGTTTTACTGTCCCACCAATAATTTTCTCGGGGGCGTCTCCTGTTCATATGCACATGCGCCTACCATCGATGTAATGACACGCATATGCGTTTCAAGAAGGTTCCAATGCGCATGCACCTAGCGTTCCACCAATTGTTCAGTATCTGCAGTACAGTACTGGAGAAGCCGCTCAGCTAATGATATTGCTTACAGGAGAATCGCTTGACTTTTGAATCGCACCGATATTGATACTGTATTGCCAAAATAAAAAAAACACAGAAAATAATACGGCAACAATACTCACCATAGAATTTCCCATTCAGCTGGCGCTGGCGCTGGGCCACTGCCAGTCCAGTGTTCTTGATCATCCACGTCGATAGTTGGCAGCGGGACTACTACACCTGTAGTCAGCTGATGAGGCTGGAAATTGCTTAGGTACATGCAAGCTTGATCGAAACTGCACGCAAAATCCAGCTCAGGCTTGCTGTTCAGACAGCAAGGGTTGTCACTGATGGTGGGACCGTTATTGGAAGCCGGTGCTGGTGATGGTGCATTGCTTGGCAGCGACTGTCATTTCTTAGTTGGTTTTAACACGACCTTTCGCCTTTTGCCTTCTGCATGATCGTAGATACAGGAAAAAGCTGGTGATACACACCAATACCCTCCAATAAATTGTGGCTCAATACGATAAAAACAGGGATCGCTACATAACCTTTTCCTTATCGCACGCTTCCACGTATGAGGAGCTGGCAAAAATTTGTAAAAGTCATAGTTTTGATAAAATACTGATAAATTTGAACAACTGTTGCCATCTTATCATCTGTTGCATTAATCACGGCCCATATCAAATACGCGTAACTTCTGTTGGGTTTTTGGAAAACGGGCTGCACTTGAACGCTCATGGCGGCGGCTCTCTGGAGAATACTGTAACAGAAACTGGTCTTTGTCTTTCTTTAATATGAAAAGCCTAAATTGTTACATTATTGCAACCTCTTCCTTCAGTCTCAAGGCCAATTTACAATAGCACACTGGGGTATCTTTTTTAAACGAAACACCTGCAAGTCGACACATTACTGAAGCGCATGCACATTACAATTCATGAATATCTGCCATCTGGTGGACACGCGAAGATTTTCAACCTATTAAATCCGAACCATTCTCAATAAACGCATCAACCGCGCGTCAACCGCGCATGACCCGCGCATGACCCGTGGCTGAGAACGCAAAATGAATGCGTCATGCTCCCGGTGAAGTGCGTCGCATTCCAGGAAAAAGCCAGGGAAAAAACGGCGATGTGTTAGAATAAAATGAGCCTCAGCAGTAATACACTGTAGTTCATATTCATGTACAGTAAATAATATCCCATTTCTTACCTTCAAAGTCCTTTCATTAATATATAATTTTTCCAGAATGATTATTTAATTGGTTGTAAGAATTACACATCATTTTTTGATTACTTTAATTGGCTACATGAATTACACATTGCCATTGTATTTATATATAAACTGTAGATGACTCTATATTTAATTATTATATCTTTAATTATTTTTTTTTAAATGTATCTGTAGTCTTGCTCTCTGTTTCTACATATATAAGTATCCTACTGGATTGCAAATAAAGTGAGTTTACAGACAATAAGACTTGACCCACATTTGGAAGATTTTGGGGAGAAAATAATACAGTACAAGCAAAAAATGGATATAATTACTGTACAGTAGGTAACATTTTTTGTGAATGGCATATTTCAGTTAGGTTACGATACTTATTTGTATGACGCATACAGTACCGATGTAGCCAAGATTATTGTAACTATAAGAGCAGGAGTTTGCATTATGGATGTTATACTCATGCGAGACATGTGCGTTAGCATATTGTGTTATTGATGTAAAGAAGTCTTTGATTCAACCGATTTAGGCCCGAATACATAAAACTGCGGGAAACCAAAAAATGCGATATTATCGCCAACAAAATCGCTTTTTATTTATAGTGCAATACATCAACTTTGCAACACCAAAAATAAAGCAACTTTTTATCAGATGTTAAAAAAATATTTGTTTCGATAAAAAAGAAGGAAAATACCAATTTTTTGCTTTAAACAGCCTTTCATCATGTTCCGATATCTTGGGGCAAGAGTTGATGCCGCAGTGGGATGAGGAGGAAGAATCCTCATCCCGATGAAAGGTAAGAAACACATTGTATTTTATTTAATTGTGTATTTTTTTTAGGATGCCCATTAATGGGCAATGTGTTTATCTATGCCCCTGGTATAGATAACCACATTGATAATCAATGCATAATTTTGAATATGTTTGTTTTGATTTAATTATAATGTATTTTTTTTAATGTTTGTTAGGTTGCACATTCATTGCCATTGTGGTAATCTGTGCCCCCATGGTGGACCTAGAGAATTACAGTTACAATCAATGGGTTTATTGCTTACTGTATAATGTAATGCATTGTTATGTCAATGTGATTTTACTTTGTATTTATTTTGTTTGGAAAACAAATGGTCAAATGGGCTATTAGCCATACAGTATTTGGCTGCTTGTGCTCTTGTCCATTTGTTTGTGTGGTGATATGGGTAGGGGGTAGGACATGGGGGTAGTTGACCTGGGGAGGGTGTTTATGCCACACGGTGGGTAGGGGGGCCAAGGGGGTGGGGGTTCTTTATTATGTTTGTGTGTAAAGTGACGTGGGACATTTAACTGTAGAGATTACCGGCACCCCATAACGGCGTCTATATCTCAGGAAGCAGGAGGTCCCCGGACCTCATATCAACGCGGTTCTGCTCCGGAGACCCCCTGATCATACACTAGTATTAAAATTTATATTAAAACAGCTGCTAACCACAATAAACAATAAAAACACAACAACACTAATACCCAACTCCCCTACCTCCACATGATTGATGCCAGAGGCCGCGGGTATCCAGGGGCTCTCATGTTGTACCCGCGGGTGTCTGTGGGCCCTCAGGTGGTCCCCGCGGGTGTCCGGGGGTCCTCAGTTGGTCCCCGCGGGTGTCTGTAGGCCCTCGGGTGGTCCCAACGGGAGCTTGCAGATATGCCGGGATACGAAGGGTCCACGCTGCTAAACGCTTCTAAAGGTAAGAAAAATATTGAATGTATGTAATTTTATTTTTACAGGTTTTTTCATTGTATTTTTTTATTTTTATATTTTTATATTTTTAATTGCCCCATGACTGATAATAAATTAATTTGTGCCCATTTAGGGTACAGATAAATACAGTGACAGCCAATGTATTTTTTGGCAAATGCTTTTTTTCTATTGATTGTTGTTTTTTTCTTTTTCTGTTTATTGTTTGTCTTAAATTGTTAAATTGTTATTTGGATGGCTTTTTTTATTTAATTGTCCAATTGTTTAGCGTTTTTAATTAATTATTTCTTTTGTTGGCTACTGGTTTTAATTGATGTGTTGGCTGGTGGTTTTATTAATTAATTTATTTGTTGGCTAGTGGTTTAAATTAATTAATTTTTTTCTTGGGTAGTGCTTTTATGTATTGAATTCCTTGTTTGGCTACTGGTTTTATTTCTTGAATAGTTTGCATGGCTAAGTTTTTATTGAATTGTATTCTTATGTTTTGGAATAACAGATTTTTTATTATTGTGCTGTTTTGGGGATAGATAAATGTTATTGATGTGGCTTACTATTAGGCTTCTTAGTTCTTTTAATGATGGGGTTTTTAGGTGCTTGTGTATATCTTTTAGTATTGTGTATTTTTGGCCTTCATTCTTTTTGATTAGGGTGACCATTGACTGCTATAGTGGCTTATCATGCACATATTATATGGGTATGATGTACCACTATGCCAATCAATGAGTACAGGGTGGGTACAGTGGTCCCGGGGTGGGGTTTTAGATCTACTGTACCAGGTGTGTAGCGAGGGATGGGGGTTAACCCCTTAATTACTTTAGAGGTTATTAACCACTTACATGATTAAGGGGTTAGGACAGGCTGGCAAATCTTTTATTTTATAATGGGCAAATTAGCTATTATCCATATCTGGATAAAAGTTATTTTGCCCTCTACAGTACTGTATCTGGTGGAGGGGGGTGTATTTATTTCAATGTATTGAAAAAAATGGCCACAGGATTGGTATCGCAGGCCAGTGGGAACACGCGGGGACTACCCAAGGGCCCCCAGACACCCGCAAGAAGCACCTAACGGCCCATAGACACCCAAGTAGAACACCTGTAGACCCCCAGACACCTGCAGCCTCTGGTATCAATCATGTGTGGGTAAAGGAGGTGGGTATTAGTGTTTATAGGTTGTAGGGGTGGGTGAAGGGGGTGTTTGGCCATCGGTGGGTAGCAGCAGGGGTTAACCCCTTCATTGCCTTAGCGGCTAGCCAGTAAGGTAATGAAGTTGCCTCTAAATACATTTAGATTGCATGGGATTCATGTCGGGTGTCTCCGGTACTGATATTAATGGGTATTAGCTCTGGAGACTCCCAGCATCAATTCGATGAAGAAAAAAAGCATTTTGTTTTGTCCCTCCTCACCGCCTCTCAGCAACTTCTCACCAACCTCACACCAACTTTTCCTAGAATGAGGATTTTGAGAGAAACTCACCATTCTAGAGCCACGATTAGCCTCGATAGGCCTCTATTACCTAATCGCGGCTACTAGAATTGCATGAGTTTCAGAATCTGCCGATAAGTGGATTATCGCTGCTAACTATGCGATTTTTTTTTTGAAGGCTCAAAAATTTGGCAATTCATTCTTTTATCACCCGCTTATCGAGGCTTGCTGAATAGCAGTAGGCATTTTTGTCGACAAGTGCTCGATAAGTGGCTTATGAACGCTTATAGCATAGGCCCCTATATATCAAAAAGGATGCTACGCTACACTACCGACACACTTTATTGCAGCACGGCTAGCACCGCAAGCCGGGGGATGCCCCAACGTGCTAGCCACACTCCCTCAGCGTGCCGCGCATCACCAATGCACGGTCACGCGTCATCGGGTGCCTGCGCCCCCTGCACGCGCGTCCAGGGCTCTCCGAGGGAGCCCTGGTGTCCCGCGATGTGGGGGACAGCGGCAGGGGGTTCCGGGGGACCCGGCGGACCCGGCAGCGGGAGTGAGAGCGCCCCGATCGGAGGGCACTCCTCCGCGGCTTTGGCGCGCACCGGGCACCCTCCGGCGCGAGCCAGGTTACTGCTGCGGCCGAGACCGGGCAAATGCTCGAATAAACTCGGCCGCAGCAGTATGTTTTATGTCTATATTTTGTTTTTGAGGTTATTCTGAAAAACAGGAGTGGTCACCTTATGCTTGGGCAGCAAAACTGGCATCAAGAGATTGGGTTTATTATTATTATTATTATTATTATTATTTTATTATTATCACTGCATTGCTTGCTTTTCTTAATATTTTATTGGTAAATAGTTATTTGAATTGATAATAGATATCCAATATATTTAATACTCACACATTGAGGGAAGGGAATATTGTGTTTTGTCTTTCATTGAGACAATATCTTATTATCTTATATCTTGGCTTTAAATAAATATTTATTTTTCCAAGACATTTTGCATTTCACTTCTCTGAAGCTTCAGACCTCCTGGAGAAGCTCCAGTGGAGTGAAATGCATTGGGGGAGCAACACAAATTAATGAAAGGACTATCAATCTAGTGCTGAACTGTGGAAATTACTGGGCCTAGATTGGGTTTATTCTTCCCTGGAAAATACCAACTTCCCCTGCAGACGGCCACCGAGGGTGAACTATCCAGTGAAGGTGGGAGTGCTGCTGTTTTTCTCCATTGCCTGACCCAGGGTGGTCCCACTGATTAATATTACTTTTTGTTTGTGAGTGTATTACTTTTTATCTTTTTATATGTTATAAACAGTTACAGTACATATTTACACTATTTTATGTCCGCTAATCCCTTTTGCATGGTTATCCTCTCTCTATACACCTGACAATCCTCAGGTTATTTGAGGTTGGGGGAGAAAAAGCATGGCATGCATGGATTTTAGCACAGTGCATTACCTGGCAGTATTGCTGGATGAGTTTCCTGCACCAATGGGGGTGTTTCCTATGCATTGTCTTTGCCAGCTCCAGACATGCAAAACAGAAAATAAGCATTAAACAATTAAATATTTATTAAAAAACAATTTTTTTAAATGATGTTATAAACATTTTCTGCGCATCTTTATTTGAAAATAAATTTGAAACGGTAAGTCGTCCACCAAGTCGATGGACCTCCAGGGAAGAGCCCTTTTATGCCTCAAATGGGCATTGATGGTGTCTCTCATGGTTTTGAAAACAAGCGCGTTCACATGGAAATGACACCTGACTTCTTCCATAATAATTCTCCTTAAATTCACAGGAAGACCCTTCTTGGTCTATTACCATAATAATTCACATTTTGGCTCCACTCGCTGTACATCGCCAAACTGATGTGGTGTTTAGAAATGAACATGGCAAATTTGTGCGTGTATCCACCGTATCTGGTCACGTATTTCTCCCTGAAGCTCTTCGGAAGGTCGTTGAGCGTCATGTCTGGGAGCTGTACAATCCTGGTACTGGACCGGGTGTGCTTCTGGCAGCGGGCAAGGGTAGATGTTCTGAGAGGATGCTTTTCTATTGTTGTACCTGTGCTCCTACTGGGGTTGTCCTCGGCTCCAACACAAGAGTATATCTGGAAGACAGAGGTGATGAGCGGGGGGCCTCCCTATAAGGAATCCGGTTCTGCTTTAGGTTATAGCCTTGCTGAACTGCGTTTCTTATAACTCCCTCTGGCAATTCTCACACACCTCCCTCCTGTGATTGGCTCACTGCCCTTTATATGCTGGGCTTTGGCACTGATTCAGTGCCGAGCATAATCCTTCTCTGGACATTACTGTGTTCAGCCACAAGCCTCCTGGCTTGTCTCGTTTGTGTACTAACCTATCTAGTTCTCGTTATTAGTATCCTGAGGTCTGCTGCTATTCTCCACCCAGGGGCCTGAGTTCCTGTGTTCCTAAGGTCTGCTGCTACACTCCACGCAGAGGCCTGTCCCGGACCTCTGTTGGTTTGCCAGCACTGGTTCCTGGTACCTGCATCATGGGCCGAAGCCACTCCTCGCACAGAGGTCACTCCCGCGCTCACCCTCCTACGCTGAAGAGGGGAGCTCCTGTCTACCTGTTCCCGAATTCCTTCTTGAATAACGACGATGCTGCCTTCTCCAATCCTGACCCTGTTATGTATGACTACGAACTGCGCAATCGGATCCGACTATGTGGTCTAAGGTCGGTGATAATAAAACCCCACCTCAGCCCCGCGGTCCGGTCCTGGTTTGTGGCGAGCACAACCATAACAGTATGCTTGGCCCCACAAAACCGGACACCTTATTATACCGGGATCATATGATTGAGCAAAGCAAGGAGGTAAAATAAATTGTAATTTATTTCAGGAAAAGAAATACACACAATGTAACACAATTTACACAGTTATCACACTTACTGGGAACGGGGCTAATGAATAAACTTGTCCTTTAAATGAAATTCAGATAAATGACCTCTGTAGGAGCCCTTTCCAATGACCGGGAGTTACTCATGAACGTCCTGGAACTGATGATGTGATGCAATGCCAGACGCGACCGCTACGTTCTCAAAAAGCGGGACTTAGAAAATTTCTTGAGTCAAAATCTTTGAAGCCGGCTCGCGTCTATTCAAGCACAGAGCATTTTTCAATTTGCCGCTGTTGGTTTGGCGCTTGGAATCTGCCATCCTGATTGGCTGCAAGTTTTCTTATGGGTTTCAGTGTCCCATTCACAAACCTCTACAGCCTCTACAGAGCGTGGAAATTCTCCTGCCAGCCAATTATTGATTTGCCGGTATTGTAAAGACAGATGGGCACTTTTTTCCTTCTGCAAAGAGGCATGCATCAACCTGGCACTTCTGCCTCTTTGCATACTGAGTCCCCCGTGGCTCCAGGCTCCCCAGAGTCTAGCCTCTGGCAAATGGTGGACAGATAGCCCTGTGTTAGCCCAAGATGCCGCTTCTCAAGCATGACTGCAGTTCCCCTCCCTGTCTAACACCTTGGCATCCCTGAGGCTTTCAAGTCCGGACTCCGAATATACCCATAGGCACCAAGCTTGGTAGCCATCTGGTCACTCGGAATCCATGACTTGGAAATACTGCAGTTCATTCACAGGGTGGGAAACGCGTCAGAGGACCTTTTTTTGCCTATTGCTGTTATGTCACATTAATTAAATAAATATTTTGTATTGGATGCGAGCCTCCAGCCCTATTCTTCTCGCAGTGATCAGTCTTCAACTTTTACACTTTCACTTGCCCGGACTGAAGCACGCTATGCCAAGACCGCGGAGATGCCGCCATTGTGAGTGTTAATCTACTACTTTCTTCCCCGACAGCCAGCATATCAACACATTGCTCTAGCCCCCTACGCCGCTGGGTTGACGCCTGGACATACTATTGTGTGAGTGCTGCTATATTCATCACCCACCCTCCTTTGCCCTGTGTTAGTCTCCAGAGTTGGCTTTTATGGGGCTTTTATTGTGAGCAGGACTTTCTTGATTATACATATACGCAAGTTATTGTGCAACGTCGTGGTTTTTTTACTCTTCATTGATATATGGTCTCAGTTCTACAATCAACATTATGTCTATATTGGATTACCTGTAGTACCAGTTTAGGAGGACTCTTCTATTTCTCCTAATTATAACTATCAGTACATACTGTATACCTATTAGACATAACCCTTTAATAAAATATACTGTGTCCTGTATTTTGTGTGATAAAAATGTGCAAGTCCCTGTTCTGGTGTCCGGGATAGAGTAAGGGTATATACTGCCTACACTCACTAGTCTCATCCTTGGCACACTCTAGAAATAACTTTTTACACACAAAACCACTCTCAGCTTTATCATATAGCTGGAGCATCCCCTGAACCCCTATACCAGGTTTAGGGTACCTAGGTATGTATCTGGGCACCCCTCCTCATACTAGGGACCCACAGTATGTTGCAGTTTTACATTAACCGCTTCATGCCACGTTTAACTTGTCTGGATTATGCTGCAGTAGGAATCCTGGCGGTGAGTCACAAGAACGTTTTCAGGTAGGAGTTGGCCCGGAGCAATGTTCATGGATGTATCCGAGAATCTCACTCGATTCCCGGATCCAACTTTTGGGGAATCCTATAACCCGGAACCCGATACCTTGACACATTCTGTGAAATCTTTCTCTGGCAAACCCACCCTGAAACTTACAGCCTAGAAATCTCCTGGTCCCAGCACCCCGAGAAAGGCAAAACACAGAAAAATCTTTAATGTCGCAAAATTTGCACACAAGCACAGTAATGCATTTCTGACATCTGGGTCCAAGAGCTGACACTCTAGGACCTTAACACACAGATCAGGGGTAACCAAGTGGGCTGAACCTTCATTAGTGAGCCTGGGTACCCCTTCATCATCACAGCCCCACTCTGCTGCTGGGATCTCTCCGGAGAAGGTGGGGCGGGGTGGGAGCGTGCGCTGCTTGGGAGCCTTATTGCAAATGACCACAATATTTTGTGTGCAATTTTGGATTCCCCTAGCTCTCGGGACATCTCATCTCCACACCCGCCGAATGCTCCTTTCGGCAACTCTGGCCGCAGAGGGAGGATGGGAGCGGCTAGCCAAGAGCCCGCACGGTAGGGATTGCCACCGCGCCCATGGCAACATTACAATTCTAAAACTTACCCCTACCCCCTGCATGCTCCTCCGCTACCCATATTGGAGCATGGAGGAGAGGACCCGCAAACCACTGCAGCCAAGAGCAAGTGATCGTCCTCGCTCCCGTCTGCTAGCTTAATCACTATGCCCCTCCCCCGTAATAAACACGGCTGCCCCAGTGGACAATCATGTCCAGGGAGGCCGTGTCTCCTGCTCATAGCTTTTGCCACCTATGCAGTCTAGGCAAGCTGCTAAACAGCTTAATTACCTTAGCGGCTAGCCCCTAAGGCAATGAAAGGGTTGCACTTCAATAGCCTGTTTATTAGGGCAGAGGGGATGGATGAAGGGGATAGTAGCCCTCATGGTGGGTGGCTAGGCCTGCCGTGAAGATTGTGTGAGGAGTTAACTCCTTCACTACCATATCCGTGGGAACTTCTATGGCAATGAAGAGGTTAACCAGTCCTGCTACCCCCGTTAGACATAAACACTCATCCTTGGGGCAACTACCACCTTCACCCAATCCCTCTATCCCCAAGAAACAAAAATAAACACTGAATGAAAGACCATGTTTATTGTGGGTAGAGGGGTGGGTAAAGGTAGTATTTGGCCCATGATGAGAGTTTAGGCCTTGCGGGGGGGGGGGCTATGGGAGGAGTTAACCGCCACTACAACCTAACTACCTTACAACCCTACTACCCACCTCTTCTACACCCGACAGCCTCCCCCCCAACATACTGTACAGTAACGGACAAAAATACTATTATCCACGTATGGATAGCTGATTGTTTTCATTATATTGTTTGGTATTTGGGTGGCTTGTTTTTAGTACATTTTAGGATTGGTTAGCGGATTCATGTATTTTATTCTTTTGTTGGTTAGCTGTATAATTTATTTAATTGATGTATTGGCTCGTGGTTTTATTTCTTGAATTGTTTGATTGGATATGTGTTTATTTAATTGTATTTTTAAGTTTTGGAATAACAATTTTTATTATTTTGCTGTTTTGGTGATAGATTACTTTTATTTAGTTATTTTATTGTTGGGGTGTTTAGGTGCTTGAGTGTTTCTTTTATTATTGTGTATTTTTGGCCTTAATGATTTTTATTAGTTTGACCATTGACTGCTATAGTGGCTAATCATGCCATATTATATGGGTATGATGTACCACTGTGCCAATCAATGAGTAGAAGGTGGGTATTGTGGGGCCAGGGTGGGTGGTTAGGCCTCCTGGGTGGTTAGCAAGGGACGGGGGTTAACCCCTTAATTACTATAGGGGTTATTAACCGCTAAAGTGATTAAGGGGTTATAGGCCATTAGATTGTATCTTTTATTGTTGTGTTCCTGCCAACGGAAGACAAGGATATGGTGCTCTACTACTGGAAGCAGTAGCATGGACATCATGTCTGGTTTGCCAACTGCTACAATTCTTGTAGTCTTGCTTCCAACGGAGGACATGGACCTGGAGTATGATGATGTGGACGCCCAGAATTATGGCAAAGGTAAGTAGAAGTTTTATTTACTTTATCTATGCTGGCTGGATATTGTTTGATTTTGATATCTGGATAATAGTAATTTTGCCCATTACTGTACTGTACAGTATGTGTTGTTGGGGTTAGAGGAGGTGGGTAGTAGGGTTGTTGTGTTTTTGAATGATTATTGTGGGTAGCGAGGATGGGTGAAGTTAGTATTTGACACTTGGTGGGTGTTTATACATACCGGGTGGGTAGCGGGAGGGGTTAACTGCTTCATTAGCTTAGCGGTATTAACCGCTAAGGTAATGAAGGGGTTAACTCCACCCGCACCCCCTCCACAAGGCCTAAACACCCACCAAGGGCCAAATACCACCTTCACCACCCCCTCTACCCACAATAAACATGGCACCAGTAGTTAATCCCTTCATTGCCTTAATGCAGGGCTGCACAACATATGGCCCGCGGGCCGCATGCGGCCCGCCTGGCCTCTCTGTGTGGCCCGCAGTGACTCCGGCCGGGCGCCAGTTAATTAATTAAATATTTTTTTTTTAAATGGCGGCGATTCATCCCCCTCCCCTCCCCTCCTCCACCATCCCCCCCCCCCCCCCCCCGAATTTTGCAGTGGCGGGGGCAGAAGCAGCATGAGGAGGATGCAGGATGCCGGGGAGGTCAGAGCATGCCGGGGGCGGGGCTTAGTACCGGGGAGAGAGGATGTGCTGATCTAAAAGAGGTAGAGGTGTGTGTGCGTGTGTGTGTGTGTGTGTGAGAAAAACAGGCTGGTGGGGGGTGGGTGTGAAAAACGGGCTGGTGCAGAGGTGGGGGTGTGTGAAAAATGGGCTGGTGCAGAGGTGGGGGTGTGTGAAAAATGGGCTGGTGCAGAGGTGGGGGTGTGTGAAAAATGGGCTGGTGCAGAGGTGGGGGTGTGTGAAAAACGGGCTGGTGCAGAGGTGGGGGTGGGCTGCTGACATGTGAGGGGGGGTGCTGACATGTGAGGGGGAGTGGGCTTCTGACATGTGAGGGGGTGGGCTGCTGACATGTGAGGGGGGGTGGGCTGCTTACATGTGAGGGGGGGTGGGCTGCTGACATGTGAGGGGGGGTGGGCTGCTGACATGTGAGGGGGGGTGGGCTGCTGACATGTGAGGGGGGGGTGGGCAGCTGACATATGAGGGGGGTGGGCTGCTGACATGTGAGGGGGGTGGGCTGCTGACATATGAGGGGTGGGTGGGCTGCTGACATGTGAGGGGGGGCTGCTGACATATGAGGTGCAGGGGGGGGAAGTGATGTGAGGTGCAGGGGGGGTATGATGTGAGTTGCAGGGGGGGAGAGAGTGTCATATTGAGGAGAGGGGGAGTGTCATATTGAGAGGAGGGGGAGAGAGTGTCATTTATGGGAGGGGGAGAGTATCATATTGAAGAGAGGGAGAGAGAGAGAGTGTCATATTGAGGAGAGAGAGTCATATTGAGGGGAGGGGGAGAGAGTATTATATTGAGGGGAGGGAGAGAGTGTGTTATATTGAGGGGAGGGGGAGAGTGTCATATTGAGGGGAGGGGGAGAGTGTCATATTGAGAGGAGGGGGAGAGAGTGTCATATTGAGGGGAGGGAGAGAGAGAGAGTGTCATATTGAGGGGAGGGAGAGAGTGTCATATTGAGGGGAGAGAGAGAGTGTCATATTGAGGGAAGGGAGAGAGCGTCATATTGAGGGGAGGGAGAGAGAGAGAGTGTCATATTGAGGGGAGGGAGAGAGAGAGTGTCATATTGAGGGGAGAGGGAGAGTGTGTCATATTGAGGGGAGGGGAGAGAGTGTCATATTTAGGGGAGGGGGAGTGTGTCATATTGAGGGGAGGGAAAGAGTGTCATATTGAGGGGAGAGAGAGAGTGTGATATTGAGGGGAGGGAGAGAGAGTGTCATATTGAGGGGAGGGAGAGTGTCATATTGAGGGGAGGGAGAGAGAGTGTCATATTGAGGGGAGGAAGAGAGAGTGTCATATTGAGGGGAGGGGGAGAGAGTCATATTGAGGGGAGGGGGAGAGAGTGTCATATTGAGTGGAGGGGGAGAGTGTCATATTGTGGGGAGGGGGAGAGTGTGTCATATTGAGGGGAGGGGGAGAGTGTCATTGAGAGGAGGGGGAGAGGGTGTGATTTAGGGGAGGGGGAGAGAGTGTTATATTAAGGGAAGAGAGACATGGGGGGGATGCTGACATGGGATGCTTACCGTGGGGGGGGGGCTGCTGCTGACATGGAATGGGCTGAGGGGATGTGGAGGGGGTATTGTGTTTTTGATGTGGAGGGTGGTATTGTGTGGGTGAGGGGGAGAGATGGGGGTATGAGAGATAGATGGGGAGTATCATAAAGGTTGATAGTGAGTTTTTTTTCCTTGGAGCAGTTCGTCCCTTCTCACTTTACGAGTTGGGCAGGCCTGCCTTAGTGGTTTGCCGCTAAGCTAATGAAGTGGCCTGTAAATGCATTTTTCTTGCATATGATTCATGCTGGGGGCCTCAGGTGATGGTATTCATGTGTATCAGCTCCAGAGACCCCGGCATCAATCCGATGCAGGAAAAAATAATTTTTCCTCCTATGTCCTCTCTCTCCGCCACCTCTGAAGCTTCTTACCAGCTTCACGCCAACTTTTTCTGGCATAAGGAATATGTGAGAAACTCGCCATTCTAAAGCCTCGATAACCTTATCGAGGCTACTAGAATTACAATTTTCAAAACCTGCCGATAAGTGGCTTATCACGGCGCACTTGGTGATGTGTTTTGGACGACAAAAAAAAAATGGCGATACAGCCCACTTATTGAGGCTTTCTGAATCGCTGAATGCATTTTTGACCGATAACAGCTAAAAATCCTTGATAAGTGGGTTATGAAGGCTACTAGCATAGGCCCCATAGATTTCCAAAGTGTCCTAATGCAAACAAATGGGGAAAAAGGAAGAGAAAAGAAAACCACAAATGGTGTAGTTTGTAATGATGCAATTAGGAGCAAATATCAGGCTAGGATTTGAGTGTATCACAGATCTGAACACAGATTTTTAAAAATAATTTTTAACACTAAAGGGGGGATTCTTTAATGTACAAAGCATTTACTTGAATGGGAGTTTAGACAAATCAAAATTGACCCTTAAATTTGATTGATATGTTTTCTTTCCATATATTGTTATCGAAATTCCTCATAGGTTTCTACAGAACAGCGGCACAACTGAAAAACCATTGTATGCATTAAATCCACAATAAAATAAAAATCAGCAATAAGGAAATACTTCACACATACCAGAATATAAGTAAATTAAACACATGGAATACCAATCATTTGCAATGATACAGTCATGCAAGAAAACTCCACAGAATGAGAAAACTTTGACGGCAGTTTTGTTTTGTTTTTCTTTTGTACCTGTACTTCTCTTTGTACATTGTGGCTTCAAATGATATAAGCTGCTGTCACTGACAAGTAGAATTTAAAGAATTCCCAATACAATACAGGGTCATTTCACTTGCAATTGTCTTTGAGAAGTGAGCAGAAAGCTAAATAGATGTGACACTTTCACTGGAATTGTGATCAGAACACATAGTAGCAGTCGTTTTAACATTTAATAATAATATATTTTACAAACCTGCCCAGTCTGCCATTAAAGCAAGCTCAAGCATGGTATACAGTTAAGTAGGTATTTGTGGAGAAATATATACAGGTTTGTGCTTAGTGCACTGCTCTTTATTATGGAGCAGAGCTGCGCCATATTTAAGAACATTTTCTTATATCTGATGCAATATGTTAGACTATGCCACTTCAGATATGGAGTATTGTTTTTGCCAAATAAAAGGCAAAAAGAATGGTGCAGAGATAGAATGTGATACATCTCATTAATTGTGCACAATGCACAGATGTGTTCAGACTTACTGTTCTCAGTTCCGTGGACAAACATGATGAAATCCGTGGCTTGTATGCATCCCTGAAAAATTGTAAATTTTTTGGTCCAGGAGGATTGAAGCAGGGCCCACGCACCATTTATCCTCCCCTGCTTGACAGTCTGGAAGAGCTGCTCAGAGGAATCCCAGAGAGAAGCAGTCTCTCTCCATGTCTCCCTTAGCGGGTCTGAAGCAGTCTTCATCTCTGTCCTACACCTTGTACTGTAGATGACATCATCAACCTCACCAAGAGGGTTTGACCGGACATTTAAACATGTAACCCCCAACTGCAATAGAACTATTATCAAATCTCTTTGGTATGTCTGTATGAGTTGATTAGGCACAACTTCTCCCTTCATTTGAATTATCATGTGATTTTCTTAGAGTATTTATGTCAATCAATATTGGCTGTGCCACATCTTAAGTGTCACAAATGAAGTGTCTGTGGAGTTAAAATTGGAGTTGACTTGGAGGTGAAGAATAAAAGAGGAACTGGATTCTGCACTTTAACAATAACCCTGCAGCTGTGAGAACTGGGCTTTCTAAATGCCCTGACAATTTGTACACATCTATAGACTACAGTTCTAAGCTGCTGTTTAACCTTCAGTGCTATGCTGCCCTCCCTGGCCTGATTTATACACCTGTTCTTTCAACTCCTACTCCTCATGTCCTCCAATGCCTGGGAAGTCTCTCCTCCTAACTTTCTCTCCCTGCCCTCCCTATTGCTTTTAACTCCCTTTAATTTCCCCACTCTCCTCCTATCCACATTTCTTCATCTCTCCTTCCCTCCACCTACTGCACCGACACACTTTATTCGAGCAAATACCCAGTATGTACCTGGCAGATACCTGGAATGCGCCGCTCCTCACCTCATACAAGCCCCGTTGCGTTTGCCTTCCCAGCCTGGGTTCATGCCTGGCTGACAGGCGGCTGATCTGTTAAATGATAATGATTAGGATTTAATAGGCTGCAATGCTTCGCGTGTCTACCAGATGGCATAAATTCATGAATTGTAATGCAGTATATATATATATACTGTGCAGTATTGCAGCCAGCGGGAATAAAATGCTTCAATCCCTGCCTGGAAAATAACGCAATGCACTCGGGCAGAAAACAGTCACAAACCTCAATACACCCGGGTATACCCGAATTCGTGGGACTAGCCGAGCTCGAATAAAGTGTGTCGCCAGTGTATGCTTGTGCCTATACAAACTCACCTCTTAAAGGAAGCATCACAATAGCTTGGACTCATAGCTACTGTCCCACACCCAGAGTCACTGCTACCAACAATTATGGCCAAACACTGTGATCTCCAGCACTGATTCTTTTACAGTACCTGCTGTCTCCCAATTAGACTTCAGACTTTGATGCACAGGGAGGAAATAAATAAACTATTTCAACTTTTTGGCCGAAGTTGACGGAGGGCTGCATCATTTGCTTTGTTTTTGGGTTTTTTTGAGTTTGATAATCTGTCAATCTTTTATTGGTAGCTGAGTACTAGAAGGAGGTGAAATAAGATGCTGCTTCAGATTAATGTGCAGAGAAATAGAAAGAAACCTGGGCGGGTGCTGTGAGGGTGCTGGAGTGATTAAACAGGAGCCAAACTAGGGCAGGCCTAGCAAGTCAGTCTCTACAAACAATTGAACCGACTGAAGAAAAACAGAGGAAGGCTTATATCAGCTTTGTTGGAGGGACCTGCAATTGCACACACAGCCCTTAGCAGTCAGTGTCATTAATTCAATTTATCCTATTAGTTCAGTTGGTTACAACATTGAGACAGCACTTTAACTGCAAAAAAACCCACTATTTTCATGACCTTTTGAACCCTCTAAGAAATGTTATGCTCGTTAGTAAAAATCTCATTAGCTGATGTTAAATATCATATAAATATCATATCATAAAATACCATAACATTTTAAATATTTAACATTGTATGTTTTTACTATGAAGTTCTGCAAACATGACTGGCACAATATAAAAATAAAAACGACTGTATATTACATTACAACATGTTCTGCTTTTTTTTTTATTATGCATAAGCATTGTTTTGCTACATGGTCCATAAAACACATCTTGTCATTACTGAGCAGCTCAACTCCTAGTGAAATGGAATAATGGGAAAAGAGAATCATGACCACATTGTTTCTGAATTTGACAAAACAATCAGTTAGAGGAACAGAAGACATCAGCATAGTGCAAAGGGCAGTAAAACACTTTCAGATAAGATTGATTTCTCCTTACTTAGTAAAAACAGCAATTCTTGATAAAACAGTGCAACACTGTATAACCTGAGACTTCAGAAATGAACATATTTCTTCAATGCTTTGTATGCTCCTATTAGATAAAGATAGCAGAAAGGCATTAATACTCCACATAAAAATAACATTGCATTTTCTTTTGCGAAAGTTGTAAACATAGTGTATTGTAGACAACATGTTTATTTTCTACCAATAATGAATACGTGATTAATGATCAACAGAAACTACTTACAGCATCCTTAAAGAAGTCATCATTGCATATTTATGATATTCTGGAACTAATCTGAAACAAACACACACAAAATCTTAGGCCTCTAAAAATGACCAATTGTTATGTTTTTCTCCTTTGAATTACTCAACAAAACATCTTCAACCTACTACAATATTGTTATTCTACGCTAGTTGACCATTCATAACTCATTGCAATCTGATCCTTTGATGAACCATACTCATACACCAGTTGAAGCACTTGAACGTATGACATCAAGTGGCAAAAAATACATTTGTCATAAATATATTGTAACCACCAAGAAATACTTTAAGATATGTGGGCTTCTGACCAACCTATGTAAAACCTATTAACCACAAAAAAAAGATAGAAAGATCCCCCAGAGAAATACAGCTTAAATATCAGTTGCACTCCCAATGATGTTTTTAAAGAAAAATTAATTTTTATGTGAGAATAAAATACTAACAAAATATATACTGTACTCAAATGTATGACTCGCATTATATATTTCTAATACTTGAAAAACAAAAACCATAGTGGAGTAAATATGAGAGTTAATAATATCAACAATGCTATTTCTGTCTGCTTAATTACTTCAATTATATTGCAGCACTAAAATAGTTGAGATCTTAAATTCTAAGAAAATTGAGTGAAAATATGCCCGGAGTAAATAATGGGTATATATAGAATGAAAATCACAAAGAGGACAAGACTTCTGCCAAATATGCCTTCAAATCGCAAGTTATACATATAGCTAATGTAGCACAGAAGCAATCCTGACAAAACAAAAGTAGTTCTTAAGGTATACTGATAGAAAGATGTGTGGTATTGTGGCTAAGGAAAGCTAGTCACAAAAGATAGTGACAGCAAATCAACGTGTATGGGTGAAAAAAGCGTATTTTTATTAAACACATCATACAGTACATATATAAAATAAGGGGGGCTAATGATGACAAGATGCACCTCTCACCTGTGTGATGTAAGCAGACAACAATCAAACACTTAAAAAAAAAAAAATGTTAATAAAGGATCTGTTTTTTTAGGGGGTTTTAAGTAATGAATAAATAATCTCTCAAAAATGCCACAATGTTCCATAGATAATAACCTGATAGGGGTTATTGAAATATGTCTATATCCAGGTAACTGGAAATGCAGACACTCGAGCTTAAGAGTAGCAGTATATATCTTCCCTTAGTAGAGGTGGAATGCTACGGTAGATATATACAGAGCCTGGTATATAGAGCTGACATAGGCTGATCAAAACTTATGGTTGATATGTGCACTGTTGATACAAGCATGTGTAGCTAATATATCCTAAATGGGTGGATAGATGTTGTGGTAACACTATTAGCAACAAGTGATCAGAAATTGAAATAGACTGGCTCCTCCCATAAATGTTACCCTGTGGAGAACAGAGGGGATTGGGGTGGTGAGGGAGGGAGGGACTGATACTGTAGTTAAAAAAATGCTGTAATGGCGGTTCACTGCCGTCCAGTGGGTATAGACAAAACACCAAGTGCAATTAGTAGAAAAATAAAGAATTTATTGTGCAAAAATGGTTGTACACATAAGAGGTAAGTGACGTGTTGCATCCTAACTATAGGACTTTTGTCAAAAAGTAACTGGTCAGAACACAGGTGATCCTTAAATAGCAGTATTCAGTACCTGATTGGTTAGAAGGTAGGAGGTGTATGAGCAAAACCTCACCTGATGAATAGAAAATACCGATGGCATATTTGAACCTATATATGACAAAAAGTCTGATTAAACAATAAGGAATCACCTGATAACTGAAATTACGACAGAAATAATGTGCAAAAAGGGTATAAGACAGACATCTAAAAACAACTACCAATAGAGAAGCTATCCACTACGATAGATATTCATTGTATCTGATACTTTATAACCAGTAGAAAATGATAATGTGTAATATCAAAACCAGCAAAATATAAAAAATATATAATAATTGAAATAATAATTATTTAAGAAGGATAATAAAGTGTTAATATAATTTGTAACATAAATACAATAGAAAATATATAACATAACCATAAATCTAAACATTAAACAAAAAAACATAAACTTATAATTAATGAAATAATATTAAATAATAATAAATGTTAAACAAAACTATAATAAACAGCAACTCAAAATAGAGCTACAAAAAGAACAATGCATAAAGCGAATATATCTAACTATCTAACAAGTCAATAATTGAACAAACAGCAGTAATCGAACAAACAGTAATCTATACGCCATGAACACTTTATAATAGATATTTTAGTTGGTTAGAAAATGTTTCAGTTCCAATTCTATATTTATACCAGTAGGAAACAAAGTGTTCATGGTGTATATCCAATACATTTCTCTCTTGTTCAAATTGTTTTCTCTATCACCTCCTCTAGGGTGAGATGGAATATGTTCTATGCCAGAAAATGTAAAATTAGCAATACCACCATGTGAACAAGACGAGAAATGACGAGCCAAAGGATGTGATACTGTACATCCTTTTTAATAAGTCGCACATGTTCCTGTATTCTGGACCTTAAAGGTCTAATTGTGCTGCCTATGTACTGTTTCTTACAGCCACACTGTAGAAGGTAAATCACAAAGCTCGTGTGACAATTTATGAAATTCTTAATACAAAAATAATTTTTACTCGATTTGATAGGATGAGCATATAAACACACGGAACAACTACCACAAGCAAAGAAACTGTTAGGAATGCTCCATAATAGAGAATCTGAGGTCCTTTAATTGAAAAGACTAGGTGAAAGATGTGAAGCAAGAGTTTCTGCTTTTCTATAAAGAAACCTAGGGCAATTTTGTACGATTGAGGCAATATCTTTGATAAAGTGTTCCAGTGTTTTAAAATGATATCCCGAATAGATTGTGCTTGTCTACTATATGTAGATTGAAACATAGGACAACTTTGCTCATCAACAGGATATAAGCGTGATCTAGTTCTAGATTTAGGATTTTTACATTTTTGCTTAATAAGTACCTTTCTATCCAATGAATCAGCATGGATAAAGTCTTCATGGATATCTTTACTCTTATAGCCTCTAGCTAACAACCTGTCCGTCATATTCTGTGATTGTAAATGAAAAGTATCGTTGTCCGAACATAACTTTTTAATCTTACAAACTGAGCCTTTGGGATGCTCCTGATCAAAGACCAGGATGAAAACTCTGAGTGCAAAGGAGGGAGTACTTTTAATGACTTTTCCGGAAAATATCTGTTTGTATTGATTTAGTATTTTCAATGTACAGGGTCACATCTATGTAGTTTATATTGTGCATATTGTGATTTTAAGGGAAACGTAAGGTTGTGAATAAAAGTGATAAGTAATTAACATCCCCATCCCACACCAAAATAAGATCATCTATACATATTTTATAGAAGATAATGTGTTTGCGAAATGAATTAGTATCATGATAAATATATTGTGACTCCCATAAACCCATAAATACATTTGCATAAGAAGGTACAAAAGAATTTAAACATCCTAAATCTAGAACTAGATCACTTTTAAATCCTGTTGATGATTCAATTTGTACTATGTTTATAGCTACATACATATAGTAGACAAGCACAATCTATTCGGGATATCATTTTAAAACACTTGAACACTTTCATTAGACAAAGATATTGCCTCAATCATACAAAATGTCCCTTGGTTTGTTTATAGAAAAGCAAAAACTCTTGCTTCACATCTTTCACCTAGTCTTTTAATTCAATGTCCTCAGATTCTCAATTACAGGGCATTACTAATGGTTTCTTTGCTTGTGGTAGGTGTTCCGTGTGTTTATATGCTCATCCTATCGAATCAATATATACGAGAAAAAATTATTTTCGAATTAAGAATTTCATAAATTGTCACATGAGCTTTGTGATTTACCATCTACAGTGTGGCTGTAAGAAACAGTACATAGGCCACACAATTAGACCTTTAAGGTCCAGAATACAGGAACATGTACGACCCATTAAAAAGATGGATTTATCACATCCTGTGGCTCATCATTTCTTGTCTTGTTTACAGGGTGGTATTGCTAATTTGACCTTTTCTGGCATAGAACATATTCCATCTCACCCTAGAGGAGGTGATAGAGAAAACAATTTGAACAAGAGAGAAATGTATGGATATACACCATGAACACTTTGTTTCCTACTGGTATAAATATAGAATGGGAACAGAAACATTTTCTAACCAACTAAAATATCTATTATAAAGTGTTCATGGTGTATAGATTACTGTTTGTTCAATTATTGACTTTTTAGTTATATTCGCATTATGCATTATTCTTTTTGTAGCTCGATTTTGAGTTGCTGTATATTATAGAATTGTTTAACTTTGATTAATATTTAAGATTATTTCATTAATTATAAGTTTATGTTTTATTGTTTAATGTTTAGATTTATGGTTATGTTATATATATTCTATTTTATTTGTATTACAAATTATATTAACACTTAATAATTATTATTATTTCAGAAGGATAATAATTTCATTTATTATATATTTTTATATTTTTGTTTTCAACTGGTTATATAGTATCAGATACTATGAATATCTATCGTTGTGCATAGCTACTCTATTGGTAGTTTTTTTTAGATGTCTGTCTTATACCCTTTTTGCACATTATTTCTATGGTATTTTAAGTTATCAGGTGATTCCTTATTTGTTTTCTCTGACCTTTTGTCATATAAAGGTTCTAATATGCCATTGGCATTTACTATTCATCAGGTGAGGTTTTGCTCATACACCTCCTACCTTCTAACAAATCAGGTACTGAATACTGCTATTTAAGGATCACCTGTGTTCTGAACAGTTATTCTTTGACAAAGTCCTATAACTAGGACAAAACACGTCAGAGTTATCTCTTATTATGTGTACAACCATTTTTGCACATTAAATTCATTATTTTTCTACTAATTGCACTTGGGGTTTTGTCTATACCCACTACAGCATTTTTTTCTAATTTTGATTCCGAGCATGAGCACGCCAAATATGCACACGGTACACAGCTTTTCTAGTTAGCAACAGCATCAGCGTTGTGTCAAAACAGTGAGTACTTGCCGTTTTTTTTTACCCTTCAATGTTTGGGACGCCAGGATTTGGTGAGGGTAGCGGCGGAGAGGTGGTGAGATTTCCGTTGGATGTTCTTAACAGTGCGTTCACCGGCACCTCTGCCTCCGCTTAACGCAATTTAGTCCCCGTCCTGATGGTGAGTCCATTTTCACACGAGTAATTAACAACGCTCAAAGAATTTATCTGGCTTGATCAGTGGCAGGATTAGATTTTACAGTTACAAGTATATTGTTTTCTGCCTATTCTGGAGCATCGGTCCTTGGAGGATTATTCCTCCATTTTTCTACGATACTGTAGTTAGTCAAATCCAGTGATAGTATATCTCCGTAGTGTGAGGAACAGCTGCTGAAGCTAGATAACAGTGTTTAAGTCACTAATCTGATTAAATAAAGGCAGATCAGTACTACTATTAGCGGTAATGGAGAGATACTATGTCAATGTAGAACTAAAGTTACCTAAAATAGAAGCAGATAAGAACTTTGAGACCCACATTACATTGTGTAAATATCGATAAGTGGCAAAACGGAGGGCCGTGGACCCATCCAAGGCTGCAGTACTAACCCCCCTAGACTATCCCTGGTGCTGATCAGTGCATGTGTTCAAACTGACGTCTGTTTTGCATATAAGTGCTTTATCAAAGTAACGTGTACCCATTCGCATCATCTAGACTAGAAATAGTGTTCTGTTGCTATAGTAATAATGCATGTGATCCTGATAACCAATGCGGTTCCTGTAACAGGTTTCTAATGAGGTTCACACCATTCTGGCAGGAAGGATAGCAGTGCAAGATGATTAATATGGTGATCATTAATATTCAATGTCATGTATGACAGGTTAATCTAGTAGGTTAAGGCAATTATGAGTGAGGGATAAGGGCATTAAAGAGTGGTGCCATGATCCATGTTTACCATAAATAGTGGCACTGTCTGGCAAATGCAGTCAAAGTATTGTCCCTATGTTTACAGAAATAAGTGATCGGATGGGCACTCATATTCTGAGGGAATGTGACAGTCACGTATGACCCCCTGCTAGCACGCGACCTGCATACGGGACAAGGGTTAATACTGACGCTCGCAAGCGCACTCACTCTTCACCTCCGCAAAGGTCCGTCAAATGGACAATATTCCCTCTTACAGGATCAAGGATAAATACAAAGCCCGCAAGCTGCCCCACTCTTCACCCACTCAATGGTCCCTCAAATGAGTTGTATCTCTCCTCAAGCCGTCCCAATATACCACCACTACGAACAGCACACAAGTGAGCACGTGACTTTAGATATGCAACCAGGGTTATTACACAAGGCTACTCTAGCAACCCCCCTTTCTCCTCTTCAAGGAACCAGCGAGTTAGTATTAACCCCTACTCAATTGCACATCATAACCATCCACTGCCACAACCTGAGGTTATGCAGAAATGATAAAAGATCTTAGACTAAATTATCCGCCAGGGCCTCAGGTTCCTGTTTATTATAGGAAAAACTATGCACTTTAACACAACATCAGTTGTAATAACATGTGCCCGAATTCGTAAATTACAGTACTCTCTCCAGAGCGCGCATTAGTTCGTTCAGAGCCCAAAGCATTACTTATTAAATGTTTTAATATATATAAAAATACAGTGCTTAGATTACAGAAAAGGTAATACAAAATAAACATACAGTTATTACAATATAAGGCAGAACAGCTTCTTAAAATAAAAGGGGTAAAACAGAAAATCCTATACAGTACATTACCACATGCTATGGATTTTCCCAGAGAGGCACTGTTTCAGAAGATGAGGTCTGCCATGCTATCCAAACATGCCCCTGGTCAGATCTGACTTTTAACAATCTCCCCCAAACATAGATACAATACTTTCTTAAGGCACTGTCATAAGCCCACCCCTTTCTGCAGAATACTTTGAAGCTGCTCTTTTTTGATTAATACAATTCACACCTTGAGTGTGTTCTTCACATGGACCCCCGCTCCAAGTAAGTCCTTTGAAATTTAGAGCAGACAGAAACAGCCCTGACCCGTTTTATACTCAGCATTTTGTATTTTTGTTAAAAGAAGTGTACAGTAGCTCATTAACCCCTTAAGCACCAGAGGGTTTAAAATATCGATTACTTCATGACATTATCATGACAGTGACCATCAGAGAGTTGGTCAATCTAGTCAAAACAGTGACTATCATAGGAGAAATAAGAGTGCAAAATCATATGAACAGTGACCTGGCCTTAAAGAGAATGACAGAAAAAGAACCGCACATTTCCAAGGATGTAGATTCAATGGTGAATATAGTATCTGAGATAATGGGGGAGTGGGGGAGGGTGGTAGGAAAGAAGAGGGTCCACATTACTTATATGCTGGCTTTTAGAAAAAATGGTCAGTCCCTGAGGTGAGTTTTCAGGGTGAAAATCCATCTGGACTCTTTCATGATTAGGGCTTTCTCCCAGTTTCCCCCTGGGAGCCAAGACTGATGTGGTCGATGCCAAGGAATTTGAACATTTGAATCTTCCCAGAGTGGGTGTCATTAATGTGCCTGGCAACCGGGGTATCTAGATGGTTTCTGACTACCAATATGCTCAAGATTTCTACATCCAAATTGTCTCCTTATTTTGCCCACATCTTTTTTTCCCACATTCACAGGTACATGATGCCTGTAGATAGGCAGTTTATAAATGTTTTGATGTCAAACACTGTGCTGTAATTCCAGTTGTGGAAGAACTTAGTGGAAAGTATGGATGGGCATGCTCTGAATCAATGGCATCTGTATGTGCTACTGTTTATTGAATGTCCCAACAAATCTGATGATTGGTGATCTGTTGGTGATTTATCTTTCAGAAGGTGGTAATGTTGAGTTTGTTGGGCTCTGCGATAGGCTTTTTAATACGATTCTTACTGTATCCTCTGGTCAGAAATCTTTCTTCTATGATTCTTGCCGGTGTTTAAAACTCTTTGGGGGTCATGCACTAAGCTCCGATAAGTCGTTTTTAGACTGACTGCAAAGTGCTCTTAGAACGTGATGTTGCGCTGAACACGATTCACTAAGCCACGCAAAGAGGCACTTTGCATTCTAAAAGTGACTTTTTTCTGGAATTTCTTCTAAGTCCAACTTTGCTTGTTCGTTACCCTGTTTGTGTGAAATTCTGCCCTTAAGCGGGATGCACTAAGCTACCCAACCTTAGCGTACGCGAAAGTTGTGTTCAAGAAAACACGTCAACTCAAGGTAGCCGCAAAAAAAGCTGGACTTAGATAAAATTCTTGCTTTACATTTTTGCATGCGCAAAACCCATACAACAGGCCGGCGGGTGTCCCCGGCTGACCCCACGGGGATCCCTGAGGGAGGCCGGAGGTCGTGCGGGTGTCCTCGGCTGACCCCGCAGGGGTCCGGTGGTCCCCGGCACACCAAGTGGGGGTCCCCGTGGGAGTGCAGGGGTCCCCGCGGCCGTCCTGGGGTCCCCACGGGAGTCCCAGGGTACCCACGGGCCTGCGGTACCAATGTTGCGCCTCCAGAAATTATGATATTATGATAATTATTTCTCCTATTGGTCGCCTTGAGATATTTAGGTCGAGAAAATTAATCTCCTTACAGTTTACCTTGTGCTCTCTCTGTGCAGCTCTTCCAGACTGGTGGAGGCCCGGTAGGATTAATGCAAAGCGAGTCCCGTTCAGAAGCAGGGGCTCCCACTGGGTTAATCCTTCTTGGAAATTCCCTCTGCGCTGGGCCATGATCTTGCTGTTCCGTGATCACACCCGCTACAAGTGATGTGCAGAATAAACTTGTATCGTGCCACATCTCTATGAATAAAACAGGTAGTTGCAGTGGCTGGCTCAGTGATTCCACCATATAACACTTAAAACAAATGTGTTTTCCACAGTGTAATAAATATGAATTATTGACAAGTGAGAACAGAACAAAATAATAGAAGTAGTATGTGCTTGGGCCCTTCCTCCCACACATGCATCACTGAGAGATGGAACAGTAACTGTAGTTTAGGACAAACAAATGTTAAACAAGCCAAGCACTGTGAGAACTGACAACCTAGCTACGAAATGGTGGCTGAGGCCAGCCTACAGGGCCAGTTAGGTGTCAATTCCAAGTTAATATTATGCTGTCCCAGTGTCTGTCATAGAACAACAGTTTGGGTGCTGGCTTGTTTGGGCCCCTACTAGATGGTTGGTTTAAAAAATATCTAACTTATCTGATTCATGATGCCATATTTTACTGTTTTGGTTTTAAAATGTGAATTACATGAATATTAATGATGATGATAGAGGTGGTTTAACATAAAAGCCAGTGGCAAGTCCGTCATTGGTGAATTATGCAGTCACAAAGATTACCAAAGTGTTATTTAGGTTCAACAGATAGCCTGACAGGATCTCTGATCAGTTGTGTTATTTATTTATTTATTGTTGTCACTGAATTAAATTTACTATTCAATAATATGAATTCAGAGTCAGTCACTGATTGCTTCTAAGACCAGTGGCAGTGGACAATGCAATTATTCACACAGATCTAAAACTCAAGAGTGCTGACCTAGTGTTCACAGGTTAATAATTATTGTGCGCAACATTTTAACAAAATAAAAGGAGTATGTCCTTGG
Organism: Ascaphus truei; assembly: GCF_040206685.1. Classification (NCBI taxonomy): domain Eukaryota; kingdom Metazoa; phylum Chordata; class Amphibia; order Anura; family Ascaphidae; genus Ascaphus; species Ascaphus truei. The sequence goes on from NC_134483.1 coordinate 482,206,652, forward strand.
GCCTTTCCACTCGTGTTACTGAGTGATGGAACATTCACTGGTCTAGGAGTTGTGCAACATTTATATTAATAAACACAAGCCAAGCACTGCGACAATGTGAACCTACCTATGCCATACACTGGTCAGCATCAACAATGGTAGAGATGAATGAAACATTTTGGTGGATTTCGATCCACCTCGGATTGGACGGTTCCTTGGGCCTGGGGATTTCAGCTGACCAATTCCTAAAAGGATGATCCGTGATGGCAGATTAAATTATAATTTATTTTAAATAAGTTTGAAGCAGTGGGTCTCCAAAGCTGAACCCCATTAATTTTAGCTTCTGGGACACCCTGATTAAATACATACTTAACTCTGTAGGGGATGTCGATATCTCCCTTCAGTTTAAATATCCTGGCCACGGGGGCTAATTGAAAGTCGTTTAAGGGACATTTAAACTGCAGAGAGATGCCAGCAGCACCTGCTGAGGTCTGTTTCTCAGGAAGAAGGGGTCACAGGAGATGAAATTAAGGGAGTTCAGCGCTGGAGACCCCCTGCTTCATACCAATAATAAAAAAATAAACAGTTTTATATTTTATCAACTAGTCCAGGCTCGTGTTAGCCCTCAAGAACAAAAACAGAACAAGCGCAAAAAACCTCATGGTGTAGTATATAAAAAGTGTGTTTATAGATTAAACGGGTGAGTATTGCACATACAGTACATCAATGAAAAATATATGTCAGCATGACATGTATATGGACATGTTACCACTACAGCAGACTGCAACTGTGTTGGATCACGTTGATGCAGCCCGGCAAACAGATCGGATCCCCTCTCTCTCTGGCATCAGTCTCAGCAGTCCTTCCACTCGATTAGGTATAACCCTCACTGTGTAATGAGGGTACTGCTGCCGTGGATGTGAAGAGAAAACTCCTTACAGGTTCCGGGTATCGGCTCTCCGTGCACACACTGATGACGTCATCAGAAGGCTCCGTCGCTTCAGTTGCGTCGTGTCTTTTGCTGATTACCGGCAAAATGTCTCGAACAGAGTCAATGATTGCAATAAATAAAACCTCAATGGGTAATGAGTTGGAACGCGCCCTCTTCCTTCCTTACTGGGCACTCTATATATCTATGCCCCTCCTGTGATTGGCTATCGGAGGATGGGACAGCCCCTCACTCAGGAAAGGCACAGCTGGTGTATAATGAACCATTACACTACAAAACATCCTAGAAATACAGGGAATACATTTACATATAGTAATTTTACATAAAAAACAATTTTATTTTAAACATAAAAATATGAAACCATAAAGTCTCTAAAAATAAAGAAACAAGAATTAGTGCACAATAAAAATCGGTAGATATTTGTATCAATTACTATATAGATCATATGGAAAAGAGAACAGAAAAGGCTACCAGATACCAAGAATAAATCATGTTAGCAAATATAAAACACAAAGTTGGGTAGGATCTTACTGTATTTAGGGACATATTAAATACTACAGCACTCAAGTTTGAGTTTATACACTGTCATTCACTTTTGCACAGGATTGGTTATAATACCTTAGCACTTTATCACACTTTTTTCTGAGCGTAGATCACTTTTTTTCACTCGTGTTAGCCCTGTCTTTCCTATTGTAAGTATATAATGGGTAGAAAAAATTAGGGTGCTCAACCCAGATGAAATCCATCCAACTCGGTGGACTATAAATCAAAACCCTGGAGATACCAGTGGGAGTGGGTGGGTACAATATAGACTTTTGTAAGCATAATGACAGTTGTCCAACTTAACTATGACAGTCTAAACCCATAAAGAAACCCACTCACGTCATCTCCAGGGGTGTGGAGCAGGCGTGCCAGCCATGAAGGAATCCACAGTCCAGGTGAAGGCAAAAGAAAGACGAATGGCGCACAGCCAGGGAGCCAGGTGTAGGATAAAACTGCTATTCTTTATTCGTGCATGCAGGAGGACAGGCAACCCCCTTGGGGAACAAACAGGAACCTCCGAAACGCGTAGGAGGTTCCTGTTTGTTCCCCAAGGGGGTTGCCTGTCCTCCAGCATGCACGAATAAAGAATAGCAGTTTTATCCTACACCTGGCTCCCTGGCTGTGCGCCATTCGTCTTTCTTAAGTATATAATGGGAAATATATTGGCCATAATACAGTATAAACATTGGCAAAATAAGCTAAACAACCTGAGATGGATGATTAAAAAGACATTAAAATACATTACAGTCTATATTAACTCCTTAGAAGCCCATGAGTCAACTAGTCATGGGGTTCCATAACTATCTGCCAAAAAAGGGCTACAAAGGGATTAAAATAAACAAAAAACTATACATAAAACCTACCCCTCTTGGCCACCTTAGTGCTAAGATAACCTAAGAGGTTATCCACTACCACCACCCCCCTCCCAAACCCACTGGGGGCCTTACAACCCTCCACAGGGAAACTACCCCATCTACCCCACCCCCCCACATCAAAATAACCCCACACGCAGTAATGGGAAATTGCCCTATTAGCCAAATGTGATTAAAAGTGATATTATCCATAGAACAACATTAAAAATGTAATGTAACAAAATATACATTACAATAAAATAAAACATAATCAAATGCTATCCTTTGAATCCATTGATTGGTTCTCTGGCTCTAAATACCCACATTGCCAATCTATGAACACCCTAAATGAATAAAAGTATTACTTCCCCATGACGAGAGGAAGAATCACCCTCCTCATCCTCTGCAACACAATCAAATCCATCCATTAAATGGCCGATGCCCAGCAAAAAAAAAATATCCAAAAAAAAAATCCATGCCAATGGCCAATAAGATTTAAAATCCAAATAAACATGAAAAATTCATCCCTGTCCAATAGCAAAAAAAAGCAACAACAAAAAACCAAGCATGAACAATAAATCCAATCTGGAAGCAATGGATCCTCCGCTGATTGAAGAGCAATCTCTGGTGTGTAGTTCTTTATTGCTTTAAAGATGTCTTCTTTCTTTTCTACTTGCTTTTCTTCTTTCTTCTTCCAGATGTTGACTCATCGTCTTCTTCCAGTCAAATGAGATGTAATAGGCCTTATATAAACCTGTGATGTCCCATTTGACTAGTGACGTGGGATCCTCTAGTCGAGTTAATGTACCGTACCATGTTATTCCTTCACTTTTTTCGTGGTGTTCTGCTAAGGGTTTGTTTTTTTTAAATTTTGGATTGTTTAGGCATTTGATTTCTTTTATTGTTGTGTTGTTTAGGCGTTTGATTTCTTTTATTCTTCTGGTGTTTAGGCTTTTGTGTTGCTTTCTTTGATTCTTCTGTTTTTTAGGCGTTTGATTTCTTTTTTTCTTCTGCTGTTTAGGTGCTTGGTTATTTTTTGTGCTGTTGTTTTATTTTTAGGTTGCCCATTGACTGCTATAGTGGCTTATCATGCCCATATTATGTGAGTATGATGTACCACATTTCCAATCAATGGGTTAAGCTCATTTCAACAGCAACATACAGATGCAGCGGCCGTTATTCGAACAAATCACAGAGCCATTTTTGTGTGCTCTGCAATATTCCAAGCGGCATTTACCCGGTCAATCGCCCAGGCACACATGTTTTTAGCGGTGGCTTTGTTTGAATTTCATGGATTCTGTTTCTTTGTGTGCAGCCAAATGCAATGAAATTAATGAATTGTAATATGTACAGTACTGTGCTACTGTGCTATTGTGTCAATTTCAGGTGTTTAAAAACCAGAACACTAAAATGCCTCTTTTCTGCACTCGCCTGCATTCACCTGCACTCACGTCTAAAGGCGGTACGGTTGGAAGAAATCATGCGACATGACATGGGTATTCCGAGGTATAAAACACATGAAGTGTTCAAATAACAGCCACTGCATCTGTATAGAAACAGAATGAAAATAGAGAAACAAAACATTTTAACAGAAACAATAGTACAGTTAGAACACTAACACACAAAAAAAATCCGTTGAGGTAAGTTTTTAAAATTTTAAGTCAGGCAAGAGTAGAACTCAATAGCTTGCAATTAGAGGAGCTAGAGAAGGCCCTGAAGTGGACTAAACAGATGTATTATGATAAAGGAGATAAGGCGGACCGTTTGAGGGCTTGGGTTGAGAATTTTAGTCCCTGCCATTAGAATGAAAAGAGGAGAAGTGACATACAATCCCTCTAAGATAGCAAAGGAATTTGCTGAATTCTATACGAACCTCTATAATCTAGATAACTCAGCCTAAATTCTAGAATCCTGGACCTGCCCCAGATAGAGGATTAAATTAGACATTGCAAACTTCCGAATATGACAGAGGAGGATCATAAAATGTTAAATGCAAAAAAATAACTCAGAGCTAGTAAAGGCTGTTAGCTCATTGAGGCCCTCAAAGGTACCTGGCCCAGATGGTTTTTCAAATATGTATTATAAAAAATGTATAGGAATTCTAGGACCATGTTTATTAGATTTATTTAACAGTTTTCATAGCGGAAAACAAATCCCCTCACAGATGACGAAAGCCAATATAGTGGTGATCCCTAAAGAGAGTAAGAACCCTCTATGCTGTGGTAGCTACAGGCCAATTTCACTGCTTAATACAGATCTGAAAATTTATAGTAAAATTCTGGCTAACAGGTTAAACCCAATACTTCCTAGATTAATCCATATGATCAAGTGGGTTTTGTGAGCGAACGCCAGGTATCGGACAACACAAGGGAAATAATCAATGTGATTGAACAGGTTCATAAATCCAAAGTGAAGACAGTGTTGTTGAGTCTGAATGCGGATACGGCATTTGATAGGATCTGCCAGGAATCTACTTCATGGTTTTAATCTAATACATTTTTCAATTGGTCACTTTGATGCAACGTTGCTTTCTTTGGCTATGCACCATTTTTTCTTCTCCTATCCGGATCCTACCTTTGCTAACTTCACTGCCTGGGAGCACGCCACATTGGATTTGCTGTGTTTCCTTCAGTGATTGTGATTGGATACTTATCCATGGTGCATTCGAGTTGAGCTGCTCATCTTGCAAGGGATCATACCGCTTTGAAGCTGCTGGCGCCTGCCTCCGTGACTTTGAGTAACCGCTACAACATCATACTGCTTTATGTGAAGCCAATTGGTAATTATTACTGTATGCCACTTCCCTCCTGGTTTGGCTCAGTATAGCGGTGTATTTATCTTTATATGCCTCCGCTAAGTGGAATGAGAAGACAGGGGAGGAATTTGAACATACAGATAAGAACAGCGATACAACAACAGTAATATTAAACAATATGTCAATAAAGAATGCAGAGATAGTTAATTAAAAAAGCAAACAAATAGCATCACAGTGCATCTAAAAAGCAGTAAACCACCATACTAGTAGATGATGGCATATTGATGTAAATTGGTGTTTGTTTATATAAACTTGCACTGCCATTTATCTTAGCAAAGGGACCAGCCTGCTGAGCTACACCGTGTAGTATTAGCCTCACTTATGCCCATGGGTTTTATTTTGGAGCTAAAAGAGCTATTTTGTGATTACATACTATTTTGTATTCCCACTTCCGTTTCCACATTCTTTTGTGGGGTGTAAACCTAGATACCCACACTTGCTGTGGAACGATATGTAGCATTCCACTGTCCTCAAAATTCCCTGTAATTGTAGTCTTGAGGATTCAGTATTTGTCCTTTATCACCAGCACTTGTTGTATGTGTGTACATATATAGGCTCTTATGGTTTTACTATTACCCAACTAAATTTACTGTGTTGAGTAGACACAATATACACGGTTGCCGTTCGCTATTGTAGGTCACTGCACCCTAAGCAAATAAAATCTTTTCTTGTTTTGGCATGCGTGACTTCTATTAGAAGTATTCGTCAGCATTTATTTATCAGTTCTATTTTGCTGGTTGACTTTTGCTTCTACAGGATTTAAGCACACTGTGCTTATTTACCGGTTATTAATTGCTGGTTATCATTTTGCCCTTACAAGGCAAAGCATATTGTGCCATTATTTAACACTATATTATTGCACTCACACTCTGTTGTCTGGTTCAGATTTATTTTAATGCATATCAATTAAATGATTTTTAAGTCACTCAATATACAATACATATAGGACCAGTTCATTATATAGTTTCTCACTGCGTAGCGTCTATTGAATAAGGGCACCTTCCCCTCACAGACACGGGTGCATCATATAGGGACTTATCCGGATGATAGTGTCTATGCTCCATTTGGTGTTGCCTTTTTTTGTTGTTCAGTCATTTGCCCTAATGCACCTGTCTGTATATATGACCTTAGGTCATATTAGGTACAGAGGGTTCAGCTTTCCTTTTGTTCTAAGAAAAAAGCTACAAGTCTGGAATTCCCATTGTATCTCTTGGTTAGGGCATATAACTGCGGTTAAGATTAATATCCTCCCCAGACTTTTGTACTATTTCCAGACATTACCAATACCTGTCCCAAATACAAATATAAAATACATTTTAAATCAAATTATCCAATTTATTTGGTATCAAAAACAACCAAGAGTAGCCAGATCAATTATGTTGGAGTCTAAGGAAAGAGGTGGTTTGGCAGTACCAAATACTTTAAAATATTATATACTGTAGCCTCTCACTCATGGTGTACTGGCACTCCTTGTGAGGAACTTGTGCTTGGGTTGACTTGGAGTGCTCACTGAAAAACCCAGTCGGTCTGCTTTCTTTGCTATGGTGGGCTCCAGGTTTGTTACTGTGCGACAGTCTGACCTTAAGGTAATCAGATTCACCCTAAAAATATGTTAGCAAAAAAGAAATATAAAGTTATGTCAACTCCATCCAGACTTACGCCCCTGTTTAGTAAACCAGGATTTCTGCCGAGATTCCAGGGCTAGGGCTTTGAAAACTGGAGACAGAGAGGGATTCTGGAGATGGGAGATCTATTAGAAAAAGACAAGCTGATGTCTTTTGAGGAATTGATGAGAAAATACAGACTACCTCTAACTGAGATGTTCAAATATATACAGGTCCGGCATTTTGTTCAGCAGGGTTTCTCTGGACTTCGAAACTGAAATTACAAGAGAGGACTTGGAAGATATTTGGGATAATGCAGGTAAAACCTCTATCTGTACAGTAACGAAAGAAAATATTTACAAAATGTTGCTACATTGGTATTACACCCCCAAAATGTTAAAGCAAATATTTACGGACTTTACTAAGAGATGCTGGAGAGGTTGTGGGCAGATAAGGGATCTAGCGCATATTTGGTGGTTTTGTCCAGTAATGTAGATATATTTGAGGACAGTTCTGAAATTGATAGAAGATGTGATGGGGATCAAGGTGCTGTTAGATCCAGTTTTAATTATTTTGGCTAAACCCATGGATGTTGTGAACCACTATACAGTTAAATTGATTTAGCATATTCTAATGGTGGCTAGATGCGCGGTAGCAGCAGCATGGAAGAAGACACTCCCGCCCTCCAGAAGCGAGATTATTAGAAGGGTTAATGTTTTCCAACTAATGGAGAGGCTCACCACATTTCTGAATCATACCACAAGAACATTTGATAAGAGTTTGGGAACCCTGGGATGTGGGATAAAGATATGATTTTAATGGAAAGGAGGATCTGGGAGTGAGGAGAATATGGATATGTTGTTTATAAAATGGTGTACGTGTGGTAATGTGACTGTTGATGACTGTAAGAATTTTGTTACACAAAGGTTGTTCCCCCTTTTCTCCCCCCTTTTTTTCCTTCTGTACCCCTCTCCTTCCCCTTTATATTTGAAAAATCTTAATAAAAATATGTTAACAAAAAATAAATCATGGGAATAGAAAATATAAGTATAGTCGTCTCAGGAATGAAAAAGGAAAATGTTATTATGTAAGGAGGCATTGTGAATCTATTGTTTTGGGACATTAGTTCAGGAGACTAATTTGATATCTCCAGTTGATTAACTACTGTAGTTAGATGTTAAAATCCAAACTTATATAATGAATTTAATTGCTCTAGATGATAAAGACAATGAGAGGCCCCTTATTAATTTTAATTAGTTTTAATGTCACCATATTTGTGTCACATTTTTACATCACTATTAAGTGGTGTAGGTTAAGTTTAGTCTGAATCATACTCTGTTTAGGCTGGCATAAAATATATCTCTTTTCTGTTTCTTTTTGACCATACTGTATTTGCTTGGAAGGCTATAGAAATCTGAATATGATGTTGGGACGATTCATTAAAAAAGAACTGAATAAATAATCACAGAACAGAAGGCGCATGTGCAGGAACCTGATAACATCAGCGGGTTGAGGAAATATTGCTGTCAACGGTAGTAGCCCTACTGTGCATGGGAGCCAATCTCACAGAATAGAACTCACCTGGGAGTGTTATGAGCACAATAAAGACTGGACCCTTAGGGGTCGGACACATGCCATATCTTGATAAAGGCTGCACTAAGAGCAAAAATTTAAGTTTAACTGTTGGCTATAATAAATCTTCGTATAAAAACCTGAAATGCCTTAGTTTTTAATTTTCTCTGAAATCTACCAAACAGAAAGCAGCAGGTCTTTCGATGCACTAGGAGCACCGGTATATCCCAGCTTTGATTCTTTAATTGGTGTGCAACATTTCCAGTATTTTGTGATTAAGATATAGAACAGTTGCTGCAAGTTTTCCCCGTCATCACACTTCAAATTTTCGACTATTTGTAATAATGTATATCACCTTAGACTTTTAAAGCAAACCAGTATTGTACAGCACAAATACTAATGGAAAGAAATACATTTATTCGTACACATTATATGTTTTTCTTGTTAACGCATTTGCTCACCTTTACTACTGTGTAGACACTTTAAATTAATCATTACCTTGAGAGTATTAAATAATAAAATAATATACACAGTCAGTAAAAATACTTCCTAAGTAGAAATACTCCCACATAATTGCACTGGAATAATATTTCCCTACTGCAGATTTTTTGTAGAGTAGGAATCGTAATTTATTTAAATTACAGTTCGTAAGCTATAGAATCGGGATGCAATAACTATTCTTCCTTTATTTTCTCAAAATATTTCTACACCGTACTAAATATTTTGCCTGAATACTTATTCAGGCATATACACTGTAAATACAGAATTAGCCAGCAACAAGTCTATTAAACTATATTTTCTAAATAACATCTATCAACTTAGTTACTTTGTACATGCTGGTAAATAGCAGACAAATCTCCTCACTCAAAATGATGGGAGACGGTCACACACACCTGGTGCTTAATTCAATATTTTCCAAAGAGGCTGAATGCCTAATTTCACAGACTTTATGTAATTCTTTACATAATTTTCCTTGCAGACAGAGAATGTTGTCTATAGAAGCACACGGAATAAATAAATAAAATTCTACTTATGTATTTAATTTTCCTGCTTATGTTGACAGTTCATGCCCTCAATTTCTTCTGTCACGATAGTGCTAAAGTTTTAATGTATACTCTTATTCTCTTCCTTGTTGACTATTGTAACCTACTACCAGGTTTGTCTCCTTCACAACATTCTCCACTGCAATATATCCATTGCAATCTATCCAAATTCTGAAGCTACTGTATAATCATTTAATTTCTCCCAGAACAGTGTTTGCTCATCACTCTAATTTTTCTCCTTGCTTCACTTCTCAGTTTATACCTAACTTCCATATCTACATAACTTCCATATCTACTGCTCCCTGTAGCTACTCATTAAAATCTTATATTTAAGTTTCTATTTTCCTCATCAGTATCCATAATAATATTGTCTCACTGAAAAACAAGATGTAGAAAAAACCCATTGACATTCACTTAGCCAGCACCGAGACTGGTCTTAAACATGACTTAGCTTATTCCAATTACTTAAAATAAAATGGGTAGTTTCAGAACATGTAATTTACAATATGGAATTAGAAAACATGTGCCAACAATGTATTGATTGGGGTTACAATCCCAGAAAGGTTTACAATGCCCTATAAAGAGTAAACAACATTTGATATAACACCCTACATATGCTGCGGCTGTTAGCCGAACATTTCACGGAGCAGTTTTCGTGAACACTGCTGAATTTCACGCGGCATTTACTCATTATTTTTTCGTGTACGCTGCCATGAATGCTGCCAATCACACCCATAATCTTCTACAGTTAGACGATTTGTGTATGGCTAAGGAGCCTCAGAAAGGACTTCTTTCCCATGTACAGTATACAGTATGAACTCGTAACGTTAATCTTCAAATAACTTAGATTTTTAGATTTTAAGACTACAACACCTGATAAAAACACTAGTAAACACGCGTCTTAACGTGGGAAAGTTTGATGAAATCATGCGGCATGACCTGGGTATGCCCAGGAATGCAAATCATGAAATGTTCGGATAAAGGCCGCTGCATCTGTATTTATAGCAAGAACTTGAGATTCAGACATTTCCAGGAATTATGACAAGGAATGGGCAAATTATTTTCCAACATTCAAATTAGTCGCAAATATGATGTTTAATTGCAAGTGTAACAGAGATTAGTTCTTTTTTATAAGCAGACCAAGTGATATATAAGTTATGGTGAGTAAAAAAAGTGACAAAAACCCTCCACAGCAAAGCAAATATGCAAATGTAAATACAACTGTATCTCATCTGCATATCTTAGGCAGGTCTGCAACCCGGCCTTTCACCATTATCACCCAGCACACAGCACTTCCACTGCAGCAAGGGATTCTGGGAAATGACATGCAAATGAGCACACAGTGCCACTTTTTGCTTCAAAAACCATTTTTAACATGGTTCCCTATAGGCTTAAGCTTGCTGCATGGTCACAGCTTTGAGCACAGCCAGGGTTAAGGTGCATACCCAGAAAACCCACCCAAAGACAGCTGTTTCAACCTTAATGGGTTTCATCAGTGTGGGGTTGGTTAACTGGGTATGCAGAGAAGCTAAAGAATGGGGTTTACCATACTGAGTTAAGTTATGGTGAGTAAAAAAAGTGACAAAAACCCTCCACTGCTTGTGACGTCTCAGTCCCCGTGTAGGATCTTGTGTCCAGATCAAAGGCAGGAAACTTAGCGTTTGTGCACAGGTGGGTTTATTTACAATGTGCAAAGTCAGCAACAGGACTAACTCATAACATAAAACAGAAACAAAAGACCTAACTCCTTTTAGGAGTTCTGACTAGTACAGCTTAGTCCCTAACTAACAGTGGAGAACTAACCTCTTTCCCCACTTTACACACTGTACCTGCAGCTACCCCTTTTGCAGTTTCTCTCATAGGGCTGTCAGTGTGTGCCTTCAGAACAGCACAGCAGCAATGTTTCTCACCCTTTCCCTCTCTCTCTCTCTCTCTCTGTCACGCTCAGCAGAGCTTCTCTGGCAGCATGGGCAGCCTATGTAGTCACTTGACTACACTTGATTACCTGACTATTCAGGCTAGGCTAATTAGCTTCATTAGTAAGCAGATGAACAGCCATTCCAATGAGGATTAACTCTCTGAGAGCTGGAAAGTTCTATAACTGCCATATTCTAGCCCCTAGAGGGCAGTGATGGTATCACATATCCCTCCCCCCAGCGAAAAATTGTCCTGTGAGCGGCCTGTGCACTATTCCCGTGCATCAACCTCTTTGTCAGACATGTTTGAGATCCACCTCTTCTTAAAGGTTTTCTTCATATTAGAAACCTCCTACTGGGCAGTTCTAGAGTCCAGCGTAGCTTCCCACTCAGTCTTCAGAGCTTTGAGCTCTTTCGTCTAGGCCATGCTGTTGTTTCTCTGCCTTCTTGCGGCCAGCACGCTCAGACTCCAGGTCCTTCCTCAGGTCTTGAGGCTGTCCTATATTCTTTTCTGACTCAAGGTAGCTGCCAATTCAATTCCTCTTGGGGCCTTCATCTCTTCCCGGTGCTTGCTCCTGGTTTGTGTCAGCGCATCCTTCAGATTTTGGATCTCTGCTGTTTTTGTCACTAGGATTGCCACTGCTTCTGTTTTCCACACCTCTTTCTCCTGGGTGTACTGATTTTAGGTGATGGAGCAGGCTCTCTGCTTCTCCAGCTGCTTCTCCAGCTCTTTCTCCAGCTTGAGGTTATCCTCCTTTATAGTTGTGAGTTGCTGTACATATATATAAATCCCCTCAAACCCACCTTTTTATAATACATGGAAAGTCTCCTTGTGCACAAAAAATAGGCACATGTTAGATACCAGGGAAATTTGCTAATAACATAAATTTGCATATCCTATTTCTTTCTCACTGTCTACCAAACCCCATATTTCAGATTCTGGGTATATTTAAAGGCTTAGGAATAATTTGTTCATTGTGGCTACCAGCGGAATTGCATACTGTGTACTCACACACTTGTATTAAAAAACCCCACACAGTCAAATGTTCGTCGATGGTTTGCATATTAACAAAAATTTTGATTCATTTTCATACATTCGTCCATCTCTAGTAATGACCGATCACACTTGATCAGAAATGGGTGTAATGGATATGCCATTTTAATTTCCCCCATCTATGTCAGCACCAACACTTTAAGAATACTCAAAACTGCTTAAAAGTGTATGATTTACGGCCATGACACTCGATCTGCATCCTGTAGTATCCATTGAAACCCACTGCTATAAAGACACGAGCAGGGATGAGATCACGTCAGCACTCCCTTGATAAAGCTCCACAAGGGTGAAACTGCCTTTGGGATTAGTTGATTTGCAGACAAATGTGCTGAGCGATTACACAGGGACTTAAAGCTTGACTTGCTGCCAGCCCTGTGCAGAAGTAAAATAGCTCAAATAGCACAATATTATTCTGAATGAATTTACAAACCATTCTTTGAGCACCTTTAAGCTAAGAGCTGGTTTAACGTTCATCTGTGTTGCAGGATAGTCATACTTAAATGTTTTAAAGGTGCAGTTAAAACAATATTCTACATTTGTGTTTAAAAAATCTAAATACCGTAAAACAAATTAATCAGGCCATAAATTATTTATATAAATGTAAAAGTATAATAATGTATAAAACATTATTTAAGCCCCTTCCTCATCTGATTGGCTCTCCCTTTTGATCCCTGGCCTCTCTCTATCAGCACTGACACATCTTCCTCCAAGACAGCGGAAAAAGAGTCAAGGACGGCAGGAGGAGAGTTAGGAAGCGGTGTGGAATGGGAGGAGGCAACAGAGTGAATGTTCTGATGTATGGATTCCACCCTTTCCTTTAAAAAGTCAGCAAAGTCCTGAGATGACATGGAGGAAGAAGAGGAGGCAGCTGAGAGTGGTCTGAGTAGAGAGTCAAAGACAGAGAAGAGTCGGCATGGGTTAGACTTGTGCGTGTTGATTAGTGATGAAAAGTAGGTTTGTTTCGCCTGAGAGAGGGCAGAGTTGAAACAGGACAGTATAAATTTGTAGTGAAGGAAGTCTGCGAGTGTATGATATTTCCTCCAGAGGTGTCCAGAGCAACGAGTGGAGGAACACAGCATGCACATGTGGGAATTTAGCAAGGGTCTGGGGTTAGAAGGGCGAGGACGGCAGAGAGAAAGCGGGGCATGTAGATCAAGAGAGGAGTATAAGGCAGAGTTGTAGTTCCTGACCAGGTTGTCAGGGTCTGAAGCAGAACTGAGAGAGGAGAGAGAAGAGCGTAAAGAGGAATCAAAAGCTGGCAGGTTAATAGAGCGCAGGTTTCTACAGAAACGAGAGCTAGATGGAGATGGAAAGGTGGAGAAGCAACAGAGAATGAGATGAGGTGTTGCAAGGCTGGTGTAGAAATTTTGCCTGTTGGCTTCATACTGTGTGTTAGTCTGATTTTTTCCACATTGATGACTTTGATGTATTTCCTAAGTATTTTTCTCTTACGTCCTGTTTTTTTTTTTTCAAATGTGTATCTGGTATTACGGTTTTTGGAGAAGCTTCACTGAGTTTTTGATCACATAAATCCATTCCTATTGGCGGTGTCAAGTCCATTCCTTTTGGCAGTGACAATTGCATTGCTTTGGGCGTAGACACTTCAAAAATTCTTTGTGGAGAAAGTGGAATAGATGTCTCTGGAGAAAACACACAAGCATCTAATAAACCTACATATGATAAGCCTGTAACACATACTGATGAAGAAACTGCAATTTCATTTTGTTTAATGAAGCAGGAAGCAATTGATTGCATAAAACTATTATGTATCTGAAATTCCGGACTATTTTTTTAGCAACATTTCTTTGATATTTCTCATTTCAATGATCATTTGCTCATGAACTCCCACCAAATATTGGTGACGTGATATGTGGCTTTGCAAAAAATGCTCTTCCAATTGCTCAATAGAAGCCAACTGTTCCTGGTGGTCACGGTCACGATGGTCATGAAGAGGTTGGTGATGGCTTAATCCCAGACTGTCTGTATCCATAAATAATGATAAGACGTGGGAATCAGACATTCCTGATCTTATTCCATGAGATGTGATATCTGAAAAAAAAAAATTATTAATTGCTTGTTATAGAACTACTAACGTTGTCATTGTGTTAGAAAAATGGGTGAGGATTACATTTAAATAACACATTCAATTATGACGTACTGTAGAACAAATATGAAATTACATTGCTGCTGGACAATTGTGTCTCACTAATTGTGGAAACATGGAAACATAAACTATTGAGTATGCCTTGCAGCATGACATAGAATATTTTTGGTATATAATGAGTAATGCTGTTCATTTGACACAACAACACAATTTATAGCTGACGGCAACATCAGATGTATAAAATTTCAACATAACAACTCTGTTGTCAGTGATACATGTAATTGGCACATGTTCAATTTAATGTGTCGTTGTGGCGTACAAGGTGCAAAACAATAATAATATTATTTGATGTGCTCACCTTCAATTAATTGGGGTGACACGTGTTGCATGGGTTGCCACCTGTGAGCCGACATGGGATGAAGGGGCCACTATGTAGAATGTAGAGAATATGTTGTTAATTAGTTAAAGTATTTGTAAGTTTAATTATCTGTTAGACTACTACATAACAGTATTTAATGACTGAGTATTTGTATATGGGACAGTTTAACTCTCATCATCAGCTGCTTATGTTACATAATTGAAATATTTAAAATGTATTAAAATGAAATATGTACCAAAACAATGTTAATACTACAGTACTACATACTATGTGAGTGCATCTATGTATGAATGAGTGTGTGTGTGTGTATTAGTGTTAATGTTGACTTAAATAATAAAATTGACATTCACTATTCCACTGGCATCGACAATTAAATAATGACATCCTAACACAATAATAATTATTGAGTAGTAAGTGTAATTTGCTAATATGTAAAAATTAACCAACCAAAATGAGGCTAGGGTAAATTTACTGACCTTGGGGAAATGGGTAATTGAACACACAAATACACCTATCCCCAGACAAGCCTTCAACCATGATGGGCATCAAACGAGCACTCAGCTGCTCCTCCAACAGAGTGAGGTCTACAATGGGGGCAGGAGGTCCTCTTCCGGTGCCTAAAGCATGAAAATGACTGTGTTGCAATATCAACTTCAATTTCCATTTTATATCATCAGATTGTTTTCAGCAGTTACTATGAGTTCTGACATGATTGCCACATGCTGACACAGAAACTCTAATCTGTTCCCACAAATCTCTTTTGACCGATGATGCTGTCCTGCCTTTAGACATACAACACAATAACATTGATCATGGACATAACTTATAATACAATAAAATGTTCCAAAAATGTGATTGTTAAAAAAAAAATTTATATGGTTTTTATCAGACAGCATGTTGGGCACAGGAAGAATCAAGCATTTTTGAGGTATACTTAGAAAATTATGTGTATCATGATATATCATATTTATATAGGATTGTACAATTTAGCTATTTGTTACCTGTTTGAAAACACTCACTAATAGCATGTTTATTTATAAACATGACATTTAAATTTAAATGTCAGTTCTATGTGAATGTAGGTCATGGCAAATATTTTTGGAAGAGCCCTTGTTAATGAATTTCTTACCTACTAAGTGACCATACAAGCATTCATAATGTTGCAAAATACCAGTTACAAGGACTCTGTTTTCCTCATCGTTGAAGTGTGTATTTCTTGGTTTTTCTATACGCTTCTTATATGCAGATGCAACCACTGAGGTCTCCTGCTTCTGACCGACCTCCCTTTCTTCCAGTGGAAGAGACAGCATGAGACGCTTACCAGCACTCTTCCCACCACCACCAGTCACTCCACCACCACCAATGACTCCACCACCACCAATCACCCCACCACCACCAGTCACAACACCACTACCAGTCACAACACCACCACCAGTCACATAACCACCACCAGTCACTCCACCACCACCACTCACCACACCACCAGCACTCACCACACCACAAGCACTCAATACACCAGTCACCACACCATCAGTCCCCTGACTCACACATGCACTCACACGCCTACTCCCACTCCACCCAGCCATACCTAAATTAATCACAAATAAACAACAAATACTAAATGACACACTCTCAATCTAATTTCACTCTCACAAGACAAAAATTGGTAAATAAAATAAACAACAGAAGACAACACTCTCAAAATTCAAAACCACTGCAGCAAAGCCAAATCCTCCAAACACCCAGCTCTGTCTGTCTCTCACTCACTCCCAACAACACAGAGAAAGATTAAAAGGAATACAACATTTAAATAAGATGCTCAACTAATTGTTTGTCTCACGAGATTCTCGCCCTCGGTGGCAAAAGTTTTTATGGACACGATCAGCACGCCGCTAGCTTCTCGCCATCTTTTCAAATGTTACTATCACTGGTATTCGGGCCTTTCTGCATATCGTGATAGTAACACTGTCAAAAATGGCGATTTAAATTATCTGCCGTTTTTTTTATAACTGCTTATAGCGTAGGCCCCTAGGTATACTAATGCTCCTTGGTGAACAATTATACTTTTTCTACTTCACACATATTGCTATCAGCCTCTACTATTACCTACTCAAGGATCTCAATCACTGTATATCGGTGTAATAGTAATAGTGGATAGTTTCGCTCCCAGTATATACAACTTTCCCCTCCCCTTCTTTGATTTTATACATTCTATTTACAATGTATTTAACCTTTGATTTGAATAAATTTAATATTTTAATTATCTCCATTACTCTGATCTAATAGAAGGCTCTTTGTTCTAATTGTTCCTAAATATACAGCGATGTAAGTGTGCACACAATCAAGAGGTGTCTTTGGAGACTCTCTCCCCAGTTATTCATTTTTCATCAGAAATGCTATTCAAAACATTGGTACTGTATATTATTTTAACCAAGAATTAACCGTCAAATTCATTAATAAAAAGGCCCTCTATTTTCTTAAATAAAGGGGATAAGCTTGCAGTCTTTTCTAATGATATATCTGATAATCTTGAAAAATACTTATTATGTAAGATAATATACTGGATGTTGCTGGTGTAACCATTGTAATTACTGCAACAATATGATTCCTGGTTAGCTTCAGAAAAGCAAGAGAAAAGGGGGAGCACAGGTTTGAGAGGTGATGGGAGAAATGGGTGCAATTTGATTAAATTCAATATTCCTGAACTGATAGGAGCGGGAATAAGGGTGTGTAAAATATTGTAGACACTTACACGGCCTTGTGTAAATGCTGTCACATCAAGATCTCTTTTCTCTCCTTCTTCCTTCTTCTCCTTCCTTCTTGTTTCTTCTTTCTCCTGTGTGTTCCTTTTGTGGGGTTCTTCTTCCTTCATCCAAGTAGTCCCCTCTTCAGTCTTCCAACTTATTTCAATTGTGGTGTCACCCTCGAAGTAAATGGATAAAGATGGAGAAAAATTGAGGGACAGATATTGATCAGATAAGACAAAAACCTTTATTCGGATGTGTGTAGATAATAAATGCAGAAAATACTGCAGACACTCACACAGGCAAATGTGAGTGTAATCCTGGGGGAGGTATCTTTGTCCCCCTCACTAAGAGAGTTCACATATGGCACTTTAAATCCTCCTGATAGTGGAAACAATTGTGGGGGGAGGGGAGGGGATATAACAAAGATACTGCAAAGATACTCACATGGCCACGTGTGAGCTCACACTGGAGTTGGTATCTTTAAACTCCTCCTTGAGGGTCCAACACTGCTTCCAAGGATAAGTGCTTTGTGTGTTGTAGTGTCTAAAAATGACTCTAAAATAGCGTGTACCAACTTAATCTTTAATAAAAAACAAAACATATAAAATGGTCTAAAAAACACTTAATCCAGATGGCATAAGTGCCGAAATACAAAAAAATGACCAGTCTTTAGGGAAATCTCGCAGGTCGTCAGGCGCGCAGCTAACTCTGCCCGCGTCCGGGCGTTATGCTGAGGTCCTACTTCCTGCTCCCGCCGTAGATCTACAGCTCTACAGAGCCTGAGGAAGCCCAAGAAAGGGCGAAATGCGTAGCTCAAGACCCTAAAGCATTTTGAACATGTTCGGCCACCGTCGGGAGCAGGAAGTAGGACGTCAGCATAACGCCCGGACGTGGGCAGAGTTAGCTGCGCGCCTGACGACCTGCGAGATTTCCCTAAAGACTGGTAATTTTTTTGTATTTCGGCACTTATGCCATCTGGATTAAGTGTTTTTTAGACCATTTTATATGTTTTGTTTTTTATTAAAGATTAAGTTGGTACACGCTATTTTAGAGTCATTTTTAGACACTACAACACACAAAGCACTTACCCTTGGAAGCAGTGTTGGACCCTCAAGGAGGAGATTAAAGATACCAACTCCAGTGTGAGCTCACACGTGGCCGTGTGAGTATCTTTGCAGTATCTTTGTTATATCCCTCCCCTCCCCCCACAATTGTTTCCACTATCAGGAGGATTTAAAGTGCCATATGTGAACTCTCTTAGTGAGGGGGACAAAGATACCTCCCCCAGGATTACACTCACATTTGCCCGTGTGAGTGTCTGCAGTATTTTCTGCATTTATTATCTACACACATCCGAATAAAGGTTTTTGTCTTATCTGATCAATATCTGTCCCTCAATTTTTCTCCATCTTTATCCATTTACTTCGAGGGTGACACCACAATTGAAATAAGTTGGAAGACTGAAGAGGGGACTACTTGGACGAAGGAAGAAGAACCCCCACAAAAGGAACACACAGGAGAAAGAAGAAACAAGAAGGAAGGAGAAGAAGGAAGAAGAAGGAGAGAAAAGAGACCTTGATGTGACAGCATTTACACAAGGCCGTATAAGTGTTTACAATATTTTACACACCATTATTCCCGCTCCTATCAGTTCAGGAATATTAAATTTAATCAAATTGCACCCATTTCTCCCATCACCTCTCAAACCTGTGCTCCCCCTTTTCTCTTGCTTTTCTGTGCTAATAAGGATCCTGGATAGGTCCTACGTGGGTTTTTGAGTCACAGGAAGAGACCTTGAAGCAGATGGGAACCTTATATACCACATAAGGTTGTTACGTTCTGGTAAACATTTCCTTATTTATTTCTTATATTTTATCTAGAGGGAGCGCCCGGGTACTTTTCTATTTCTATTCTATTTTTATAGCTTCAGAAACCCTCATTGTAAAAAAGAACATAATTGTCAAACATCAAAACATATATCTACTACCGGTACCTCTATTCAGGTTGTTTCTGCAGTTTTTTTGCCCATGTGTAGAATTGGAAACGGAGTGCAACCGCTTGTTGAGAAAAATGAACGATCACATGGTGACCCCAATAAAAAATTGTATTTTATTTAAAGTTACATGGACAAATAAGATCAAATGCACCACCAACGCATTACACGCTGACATGCGTTTTATCAAGGTGAGTAAATGAAAAATCACAGTATCCTGTACCCTAAGTGGCATTGACGTCACGATTGAGCGTCCTTCTAATCACCGGTCCCATGTGTATAAACTCGGGCGCTGTTGGTTGCTAACTAAGCCATGCCGCAGAGAATAAACAAGCTTTATTAACCAAGAACAAAACATACACTCACAAAATAGATAAAAAGAGCAAGAAAAAAATAAAATAACCAACTATATAACAACAAGTTACAACAACAACAAGTTACAAAGATGAATAGACTATAATACATAGTTATTATATAAAATGTTACTGAAAGATACTACATGTTTACTAATACAATGTATATAAAGAAAATTATATGCAAAACATTTATAAAAATGATGTATAAAACATGCCTAGAAAGACAAAATAAAATAAAAATGAAAAGATGAAAAATTAAAAAGGACAAATAAAGAGATACATTTACTCATACAGAACAGATTTATACTAGTAAAAAAGAAGAAAACCTTGATTTATCTTATTAGAACATCCACTCTCAGGGAAAATGACTTAGATTATAAAAATATAATAATATAGAAAAAAAAGAAAAAGAAAATATATGGAGTAAAATTTGAATTATAATACCAGTATCATGTACACTATTGTGTATTGACAAGGCTTTATTTTCCTAACTAGTTGTAAATAGTTATTTTAATGTTTTCATTTTTAAACCAAAGCCTTAGGGAAAGTAATTATCCCTACCTTAGAGTAGTTTTATTTCCAACCGTACCGCCTTAAGCCGCGACTGCAGAAAATGGCATTTTAGTGTTCTGGTTTTTAAACACCTGAAATTGACACAGTAGCACAGTAGCACAGTACTGTACACATTACAATTCATTCAATTCATTGCACATAAAGAAACAGAATCCATGAAATTCAAGCAAAGTCACAGCGATAAACACGTGTGCCTGGGGCGATTGGCCGCGTCAATGCCGCGTGGAATACAGCAGAGCACATAAAAACGGCTCCGTGATTTGTTCGAATAACGGCCGCTGCATCTGTAAATTCACCATGGTGCTCCCTACAGTATTTACTAAAATTAATTTTCCCCCCTCAATTTCTGTATAGTTACTAGTATACATGGTGCTTAGCATAATTGTGTACATACAGTATAAGCAGTAATACGAAATATGGTTAACACATTTTATTCTTATGGTTAAAATATACAGTACCATGATCTTTGGATTCAATAACAATATTTTGCTTTCATTGAGAACACCATTTTTATATTAAAAAAAACGCCTACTTCAAAGATCTTATAATTTTTGTCTCTAAGGTACAGGAATATAAAGATACTATACTAAGGTCACAAGGAGCAGGCTTGCTTATGGATAATTGCTTAAGAGCTAATATTACCATAGACACATAAAAACATTGTTGGTATTACAATGACAGTAGTGGAATTTATATAATCCCATCAGTGTCAAATATATCTGCAACGCAATGCAAGAGATAATGATGCAGGACCTTCTGATAAATAATATATATGAAGACATGCATTGCTTTGTTGATTGATGGACCACTAAACTAGTCTATTCTCCTAGAGCAAGGAAAGGGTTCATCAGAGTTAGGAATTCTTAATTATGTATAAGACATATTTATGTTGTTTTTGGAATATATATATTTAAGTTTAACCCTATCTGGTGTTTTACAGTACATCAAAAGTAAATCTCCTCTTGTTTGCCGCACTATTCAATCGTTAGTCTCTTTAGTTGAATCTTTCAAACATTTCTGTGGCAGCATTCTTATAAAAACGTACAATGTTTCGGGGAATGTTTCGGGGAACTACTTCATCTGGTAATATTTGGTGTTACAGTATACTGTACATTGTAGACCTCTAAATAATAATTTATATATAGACTTATATTTTCTGCATACCCAGTTTACCAACCCCACACTGATGAGATCCATAAAGGTCGAAACAGCTGTCTGTGGGTGGGTTTTCTGGGTATGCACCTTAACCCTGGCTGTGCTCAAAGCTGTGACCATGCAGCAAGCTTAAGCCTATATGGAACCATGTTAAAAATGGTTTTTGAAGCAAAAAGTGGCACTGTGTGCTCATTTGCATGTCATTCCCCAGAATCCCTTGCTGCAGTGTGTGCTGGGTGATGATGGTGAAAGGCGGGGTTGCAGACCTGCCTAAGACATGCAGATGAGCATACAGTTGTATTCACATTTGCATATTTGCTTTGCTGTGGAGGGTTTTTGTCACTTTTTTTACTCACCATAACTTAACTCAGTATATATATCTATAAAAACACAAAAAAAACAGGCGCACTCATAGCGTATAAAAGTATAACAATAAATTTATGGAGTCAAGGATAAAAATACACACTCACAAACATAGCAGAATAAAAAGCAGTATGCATGTAACTCAACTAGCCAGGCACAGGAACCAGATGATGGGTAGTTTCGGTGAAGTGTCCGGTCCAAATGGGCTAACAACCTCTGTAAGTGCCTCCGGAAATCAGCCAAACGCAGAAACCAGATGACGGATGACTTCAGTAAAGTGACCGGTATAGGTGAACTGTGGCAACCTTAGTAAGAGCCTCCAGACCTGGGGAGCACGAGGGACGCCGCTTTCCTCTCAATCATATGTATGTATATGTATATATATATATAGACTTAGTTCAGTTATAGTGGGTAAAAAAAAGTGACAAAAACCCTCCACAGCAAAGCATATAGCAAATGGAAATATATTACTGTATGCTCATTTGCATGTCTTAAGCAGGTCTGAGACATGCAAATGAGCATACAGTAATATTTCCATTATATATATATAATGCTCGCACAAATAAAAGCATTTCGTTAGACACAGAACGGTATCATCTATTTATTTTTTGATTATATATATATATATATATTCCTCCAACATTAATGGTTATTTACTAAAATCTCTCATTAGCAAAACTGGGGCAAAGTCTGGGGAAAGGGATTGCAGTAGATTATTAAAGGACAAACTCCCATTGCTTTCAATTGGATATTTTTTTATATGTACAGTATATGGCACTATTTTCCCCCTTTTTTTGCAGCCGGAAGACTTTAGCAAATAGACCCACTAAGAGTTTAATCTCAAGAAATTGCAAACTATTTCAATGACATATCCAAACTGCAAAGGGCAAAAAAAATGTTAATATGCAAACAAATAAAACGTAACTTTTGCTTAGTAATTGTTAAAGTAGAAGCAGTGATATAATTGACATGAAAGAACTAGTTCTGCACAAAAATAAGTACTAATTATGGTACTTAGTATTTATTGTAAATGTGGAGGATACCTAGTAGGGTATCAGTGCTTTACAATGGAAAAACCCTTGTAAAGTAAACAACACTTGTATTGTATTGCTCTTTTACTTAGCTGAATTTACTAATTTTAAGAATTTCTTGTACCAGTGAGATCATTATCTGTTGATTCATTCAGGTTCACAGTTGTGCACAGGAGATATGATTATTCTCAGAACAGTTACGTGTTTCTTCCTTGTACTTAGTAGACTGATTTCAGCGAAGTTCATCTGATTTCCGTCTTCAAGGATACAGTTGAAATCTTTTTTTTTTTTTTTTAATACAATTATTTTTGGTATCCAGGGCCAGTCAGTTTGTATCTCAAAATAAACACATAATGTTGTGAGTCTATAGTAAATAGTTTTATGAAATACAATTGCTCTTTATAGATATAGACAGACTGTATAATGCCTATATCTGTGGATTTCAACCTTTTATTCCTCGGGGCACCCCCAATCACAGTGTTCAGTTGCTGAGATACCCTCACAAAATTATGAGGGGAGGGCAGAGAGTCACAGGAGACAGATCGGGAGCAGAGAGTCTCGGGGGCAGAGGGTTACAGGGGTCAGAGAGTCACAGAGAGTCACAAGGAACAGAGAGTCATGGGGACAGAGAGTCACAGGGGTCACAGGGGACAGTGAGTCACAGGTGGCAGAGAGTCCCAGAGAGTCAAAGGAGGCATAGAGTCAAAAGGGGAAGAGAGTCAAAGAGATTCACAGGGAGAAGATGTTAGTAATCTTATTTCTCAGCGCCGTCTGCGCAACACACAGACTACCCTCAGCGAGACTCAGGGCGCGCAGCGCAACCTCCGCTTACCTGCCTCCATGGGCTATCAGCTCCTGTGTCGCCGCAGGGCCACTCCCCTCAGTGGCCCCACCGCTCCTCCTCCTTCTCAGTGGCAGGCGCGGGTCCTCTGCCCCGCACGCACACGTGTGTCCTCCTCCAACGCTGGTCGCGTGCACACACAGCTTATAGAGCGCACGCCCAGCATCCACTCTTCTACTTCCACTCCTGCTATGGGGCTCCGCCCCCGTACACCGCATGAATGTAATCAGATTGCTACCAGTGCTCACCTGGTTGTAACAGCCACACCTATCCAGAGAGGCTCCCTGCAGTCCTCCTGACTGCCTCCATCCCTGATTGGTCAGCCCAGCCTTATCTAGCATCTCTGAGGTCTCACTCATCGCTCAACATAGTATCTGTATGGAAGTGTTTGGTGAACTCTCGGTTACTACAGGTTTTGACACAGCTCGTACGATTACCCATTTGGCTCTCGACTTGGGCTCTCCTTGGACTATGTATTCTCTGGCATCCCACAATCACGGCTCGGACTTCAACCTTCCTCATCTCTCCACTCCCTGACCTCAGCAAGGCAATCACTATTCTACTCCTATACCCGGTACCGGCAAGCATTGTCTACGTTACTTATATCTGGCCTGTCAACACCACACTCCGGACTTGCTCCCTTTTCTGAGGATGCGTGTATCCCTACTTCCCACTTCGGCACAGGGATCGGGTCTGGTCTGCGGGCAGCACCGGTGTAACTTTATGTTGAGCCAACAAGACGCAAACCAGACTGAAATAAGGCCGTTTCTCTCCGATCTGCTTCAGCAAAACCAGGCCACGGCGGATCAAATTGTGGCATTAACGTGTCAAGTCGCGTACTCTCGGCCCGAGTACCAGCCGACCCCTCTTCTGGCATTAACCCCCAGCTCGCAAGCACAGCAGTTGCTAGCAGCTCTGATTTAAAAATTCCGCCTCCCAAACCCTACGCTGGCGAACCGCAAGAATGTAGGGGTTTTCTCAACCAGTGTGAGGTGCAGTTCGAAATGGCCCCCCATCACTTCGATACTGAACGTAAGAAGGTAGCCTACATTTATAACCTCCTGACGGGCAGCACCCTGGCTTGGGCCTCCCCGGTCTTGGAGTGACATTATGACCTTACCCAGGATTATCCAGCCTTTAAGGCCGAGTTCCAACAAGTATTCCATTCCCCCACACGCCGGGAGATGGCATCTGTTTCTCTCTTTCAGATCACGCAAGGGCGACGAATGGTGACGCAGTATGCCGTGGAGTTCCGGACTCTCGCAGCCGAGACTAACTGGGGACAGGAGGCTCTCGTCTCTGTATTCTGGCAAGACCTGGCTGATCCCATCAAGGATGAACTTGCTCGCCAACCCAGGCTAGATCAATTTGAGGTTCTCATCGAACTAGCAGTCAGAGTGGATCAACGCATCCAGGTACGCCGCTCCGAGTGTCAGCGCTCTCATTTTTCTAATTTCCAAACTCCCTTCTTCAGTACTCCTGTGGTTACAAGTACCACCACTCCTCTTTGTGCTGCCTTGGAGCTACCTGTGCCAATGCAACTGGGGATACGATGCATCCGCACCCCTGTACGGCAATTCCGCCATGCCAGGGGATTGTGTTTCTACTATTGATCCGCTGAGCACCTGGTTCGGAAATGTCCTCTGCGGCGGGAAACGGGAACACCCAATGAGTACAGAGGGGAACAGAGGGGCTCTCGCTGGGTGTCATGTCTCCTCGCCCCCTCCTTAAGGGAGAATTCCCTAAGAAGCTCACCATACCTATCTCTCTTACGGGCGATAACTTTCATACCTCTACCGCAGCGTTCATTGACTCAGGAGCAGGAGGAAACTTTATGGATCTTGAATTCGCCAGGCTGAACCACATACCGCTCGTGAGGAAGGAGAGCCCCATCGCATTGGTCGGTATAGATAAACGTCCTCTTACCCCGGCATACATCTCCTTAGAGACGGCTCCTCTCCTTCTGCCCTCCCATTCTCACAAGGAGACCCTAGTCCTCGATGCCATCCATGCTCCTGGAACACCCATAACCCTTGGCCATCTGTGGTTACAGCTAAATAATCCTCTGATTGATTGGACTTCCTCTTCACCCATCACTTGGAAACCGAGATCAGGCGCATCGCAACTTTTGGCTAATACCATCGTTCCTGAGATTATCCTTCCCTCCGTTTACCATCAATTCCGGGACGTTTTCAATAAGGTCCAGTCGGATATTTTGCCCCCTCACAGGACCTATGATTGTCCGATCGATCTTGTTCCAGGTTACAGTTTGCCTAAATCCAAGGCCTACCCCTTGTCTCTACCAGAGTCTCAGACCATGGACGAATATATCCAAGAAAACCTCAAGAAGGGTTTCATTCGCCCCTCCAACTCCCCAGCAAGGGCTGGATTTTTCTTTGAGAAGAAGAAAGATGGCTCGTTATGGCCTTGCATTTATTTCAAGGGTTTGAATCGCATCACCGTTAAAAATCATTACCCCCTTCCCCTCATTACCGAACTCTTTGATAAACTACAGGGGGCTAAGATTTTTTCAAAGTTGGATCTACATGGAGCCTATAATCTAGTGTGCATCAGACAGGGGGATGAATGGAAGATGGCATTCAACACACGTAGTGGCCACTACGAGTATCTTGTAATGCCCTTCAGGTTATGTAACGCCCCAGCAGTCTTCCAGGACTTTATCAACGTTTTTCGTAAGGTACTCAACATTTTTGTAAAAGTTTACTTGGATGACATCCTGATTTTTTTCCCAAGACCTCCAGGATCATCTTCGCCACACCTCCTATGTTCTCTCTCACCTCCATGAACACCATCTGTATGCCAAGCTGGAGAAGTGCACCTTTCACCAGACCTCTACCCAATTCCTGGGTTACATCATTTCTGACGAGGGTTTTATGAGGGATCCTGGTAAACTTCAGGCAGTGACTGAATGGCCAAGACCCGATACTCTCAAGGCCATACAATGCTTTTTTGGGGTTCGAGAATCACTATCCAAGTTTATACGTAATTTTTCTACCATTGTGGCGCCCTTTACGGCTCTTACGAAGAAAGGGGCTGACCCATCTGCTTGGTCACCTGAGGCTCACTCCGCCTTCAAGGTACTCAAGGAAGCATTTGTATCCGCACCTACCCTCCGTCATACTAACACCAATCTCCCCTTCGTGTTGGAAGTCGAAGCCTCAGACTGCGGCGCAGGGGCAGTGCTGTCTCAGAGACCTACCCCCCAAGACAAGTTACACCCCTGTGCATACTTCTCCAAGAAATTCTCACCGGCTGAGAGGAATTACGACGTGGGCAACAGGGAGCTCTTGGCCGTGAAGATGGCTCTCCAAGAGTGGAGACATCTCCTGGAGGGGTCGAAAGAACCGTTTACTATCCTCACAGATCACAAAAACCTTCTTAACATCGAGAACGCCTGACGCCTCGGTCCACGACAGGCTCGTTGGTCTCTTTTTTTTTTCCAGGTTTGATTTTCACCTTTCTTATATTCCCGGGACAAAGAACGTAAAGGCGGACGCACTTTCCAGACAACATTCCTCTGAGGAGAGACCAGAGGAGTCCTTGGAGACCATACTCCCACAGGAGATGATTCTCTCCACATCTACCTTCAAGAACCTCGATAAAATTTTGCATTCTCAGAGACGCATTCCTAAGGACTTGGTGGTTCCCGACAGCAAACTCTTCGTACCCCCCAAGTTTGTCCCTGAAGTCCTGACCTGGGGTCACTCTTCGAAATCCGCAGGCCATCCAGGTTTTAAGAAGACTTTCGACCTTATTCGTCAGAATTTTTGGTGGCCCCAAATGTCCCAAAATATTTTGGAATATACCCGCGCTTGTCCTATCTACGCACAGAACAAGACACTCCGTCAAAAACCCCAAGGTTTCCTCCTACCTCTTCCAGTCCCCGACCGTCCCTGCTCCCATATTTCTATGGATTTCATCGTGGAGACCCAAATCCAGAGGAATGAACACAATCTTGGTGGTCGTGGATAGATTCTGTAAGATGGCTCATTTTATCCAACTTAAGGGACTGCCCACCTCTCCCGCCCTCGCTGATATCTTTACGGATCAAATTTTTCGGATTCATGGGATCCCTTCTTCTATTGTTTCTGACAGACGGTCCCAGTTTGTGTCCAAGTTTTGGAGAACTTTCATTGGGCATGTCTTCCTCTTTCTCCTCTGCATATCACCCACAGTCCAATGGACAGACTGAGAGGATTAACCAGTCCCTGGAAAAGTACCTAAGATGCTTTATATCTGACTCCAAGGATGATTGGACTCAACTCCTCCCTTGGGCGGAGTATGCTGTTAATTCTGCAAAGAATGAAGCCACCCGTGAGTCGCCTTTTTTTTTTTTATAAATTATGGGTTTCACCCTCCCTGCTTGCCCATCTCCAACATTCCTTCTGGGGTACCGGCCATAGACTAATGCATTTCTTCTCTCCAAACAGCATGGTCCAGGATTCAAATGACCCTTCTCAACTCCTCCCACAGATCTAAACTTCAGGTCGATCGCCGCCGTCGTCCTGTGCCCAGATACATGATAGGGGATTTGGTATGGCTCTCGTCTAAAAATATCCACTTAAAGGTACCATCCCCACAATACCGGTGATATGTGCTGAAAGTGTTTAAAAATACTAAATATGTTGGAGATACTAGTTCAATGCAATTTCATTCAACCTGGTGGACATACTGTAGAAGAATTAGCATACATTTAAGAAAAATCACCTTAAACCAGAGAAACAAAGGAGGAAAAGTAAGAGATGCTGGAAAATACCCTCACATCAAAAGGAGAATGTTGAAGAACAAGATCCAAGCAAATTATAGGAATTGTGCTGAAGTCGCTCTTCAAATCAATCTAAGGCACGTTCTATACTGCTGGGCGCGTTCTGCGCCGTGCGCGGATTTTTAGTTGGCTTTCTATACAAGGGCCACGCGCGCATGGCAGGGAGAGGGGAGCCGACAGATAGCGGCGAAGATGAGGAAAGTCATCTTTTCGCGCCGCTGCCTGCGCTCAAATGTATGTATGTGTGTGTATGTGTGTATGTATGTATGCATGTATGTGTATATGTATGTATGCGTGTATGCGTATGTGTGTTTGTATGGGTGTGTGTGTGTGTGTGTGTGTGTGTGTGTGTGTGTGTGTGTGTGTGTGTGTGTGTGTGTGTGTGTGTGTGTGTGTGTGTGTGTGTGTGTGTGTGTGTGTGTGTGTGTGTGTGTGTGTGTGTGTGTGTGTGTGTCAAGGATTGCAAAACAAAAGAAAAATATTTATTAAACTTTTTTTTTTCTTTAAAAAAATCATATTTAGGACTTACATTTACTCACACAACCCATGCACACACATATACTCACACATACATACACATACACACACACATATACACATATACATTACCTGCAGCTCCCGGCACTATATACAGGAAAAACATGCGGCACGTGCACGCGTGTTCCCATAGGAACGCGCGGCCGCACGGTCGCATGCTGTATATAACAGCCCTAAGTATCATAAACAGCATTAAAAAAAGTCATCTTGTCTTTCTATAGAAGTCCACAAAACTTCATACAAAGTCCAGGCGTAACATAGTTTACGGCCTCTTTGACGTTTGAGAATGTATCCAAAGGGTAAGAAAATGGAATAATTAGGTTTTTTTTTTTTTAGAACAAAGTAACGCTAGTAAGCCGATTGCTTCAACAAAAACAGCAAAACCATAGTGTATTGGCCCAGATACATTATTAAAGAAAAATAGAAGAATTGTTAGGCTGGGGTTTTACCATGACCTTAAGTAACACACAGAAGAATCCCATTGGCAAAAACTATTTGCTAGAACAATGAATTCCAAAAGTTCACATCACTGAGAAATCATAGCATATATAAAGTACTGTAAACAAGTAATCAAAACAATACATTATCATCACTGACTTAAAGGAACACCTAAACATACATAAAAACGTAAACTCTAAAGTACTATATATACAGTACATGTAAATGTAAAACAGTATGTGCATGAAGGAGTACAATAATGATAATATTGCTTGGAAATACAAGTCAAATATCAAGTCAGATGTAAACTACTAGCCATGCAAAATAGTCATTATTATTAAAAAACATAAAAAATTATGACATGCAATTAATGAAACAATATTTTTTTTAAATTATATTATAATACTTTTTATCCCAAAATGACATTGATTTCAATCATTTTACATGTATTTATGGTAATCAAATTGTTTAACTCATATTGCAAAAGAAAAAGTCCCAACGGAATATATTAGAATAAAGGTTTTGTTAAGAATTTTTGGGGTTATACATTTTGGAGCAGATAATATCGTATATGGACAAATCATCCTACGAGTAATGATGCCCTGCTTCATGTAAACTCCCTGACTTATATTACTGACATATGGGGTATTTATCAAGTCCAGTTCTTCTCTAAAATTGATATTACATGACACATTGTAAATATGTGTTTCTAAGAATCAATGTGAATTAGTCATTAAAGTGTCATAGTGCTGATCACTGAACAGAAACTAACATTGGAAAAGTATACGATGATTCCACTTATTGTAAACTCTTCAAGCCCAACTCAAAGAAACATGCTTTATTTCAAAACCAAAATACGGCACTGAAAATTCCTGTATTTGCACTGTGGTTATTGTTGTAGTTTAATGAAAGGAGACTCCTTTAATCATCCACATACTGGTTGAAAGATTTTTTGTTAAATTCATTGCAACTTCTGACACAGCTTTTTTAGTGTATACCCTCAAATGCCACTGTAGAAAACTGTACCTAGTTCAAACTATAGGTAAGATCCACAGAAGTGCGTTACATTTTTTGCATTACGCTATTGCCATTTGACGTACCGCTATCCGTGAAAAGTATCCTAAGGTCCATAGCATTATTATGTACTCGCAGTTACTCAAAAATAGCGTATTGATAATGTTTAATGGGCGTTTGCCTTACCCATATGTAAATCATATGGCAATGAGCAGTTTACCTCACAATGGATATCCTCAGACCTCTGTGCATGTGAGCGCATCATATTAACGCAACAATATTAAAGAGCTTCTAAAAGCTGGCATTGCTTACATCCAGACCCAGAATATCAGTGTGTTATTTTTACAAATAACCTACAAGGGAAAAGGTACGGTCTTATGTGGTACCCACGTGATTGTACTGAGTGTAGGATTGAACCCTTTAATTACATGTATAATACTAACATAAATGACTCAAGAATGAAATACATCAACAGATTCATCTGCTATCTTTTTCTTCATGGAATTAACTATGCTATGCTTTTTAATGGATAAAGGGAATGTAGGATATGTTTATGTGGCCTACTATTGTATGTAATATTGAGTGTATAAAATATGAGTGTACAATAATGATTCAACATATGAGAACAATAATTTCCAAGAGACAGAAGTAGGCAACAGTACATTTTGTTACACACAGTTAAAGTTGTGTAAAAAAAACCCCCAAAAAACATTTAACCATTATATTTAAACAAACAGAACAATATATACAAACAGTAACATTGCATGCCTCTTTTTGCAGTAGGAGAGAGAAATGGCAGAGCACACAACCGGAATCATCCAAAAAAGAAAATTAGGAGGAAAGTGCGTTATCCATAAAAGGATTTTATAGTCATGGAAGAAAAAAGGCAAGGCATTACCCTACCAACATGTTTTGTGCTACACAGAGCACTTTATCAAGGCATACACATCCTATCATCATTAGCATATTTAAAGGTTAAAAAGTAATTGGCTTACCAATCCTGAAGCATATCTAGGAGCCACCCCATAATCTGGCTGATGAGACTCTGGTTTGAGGTCAACAGAGCATGCGCACGCGCCCCCACACATGCAGCCCCCGCCTCCCACACGCATTCCTGGGCCAACAGATAGAGAACCAAGCTGTCACGCGCTTGCGCAGAGGCAGCAAAAGGTTTCCTCACTCATATGACTAGGGAGCGTGCCTAAGGAGTGGGGGAGCGTGCCGTGACGCGGGAAGCCTTTTGCTGCCTCTGCGCAAGCCTATGAAAATGGGTATGTGCATAATAATTTTCATCAAGACATGTCACCATTCACTCAATTAATCATGTTTAACTGTTGCTGAATAATGCCACACAGAAAGTTATTTGTCAAAGGTTTTTGTCTTGAATAATTTTTTTAATGTAAAATCTCATCATTTTTATTTTGTAACTTAGATTTTATTGCATTTTTTCCAAACAAGTGTTACAGAATACAGTATACATTACATTCATTTTTAGTGTTAATCTCCGCTATAGACAGTACCGTACTGCTGCGGCACAGTTTATTCGAGCATTTGCCCGTTCTGTGCCGCAGCAGTAGCCTGGCGCGCGCCCGAGAGTGACGGGCGCGCGCCGAAGCAGCGGAAGAGCGCCCTCCGATCGGGGCGCTCTCCCTACCGCTGCCGGGTCCGCCGGGTCCCCCGGAACCCCCTGCCGCTGTCCCGCGATCGCGGGACACCAGGGCTCCCTCGGGGAGCCCCTGGACGCGCGTGCAGGGGGCGCACGCTCCCGAAGACGCGTGACCGCGCGTCTATGACGCGCGGCACGCCAAGGGGCGGCCACTAGCAAGCCGGGAAATCTCCCGGCTTGCGGATCTGGCCGCAGTGTAATAAACTGTGTCGCCAGTGTATGTCAGCTCGTGAGACATATCCCGGTTTTTCGGGCCCTACTCGATCGGATTGTTTTGGGTGGACTAGCAATAAAGATAATAACATAATTCACATAATACAATTAATTCAAATTGACAAACACAAAGACAAAATCAATAAAGACAAGAAAAGAAAAAAAAATGGAGGTGGGTAGGAAGGGATGGGGAGGGTAGGGAGGGAGTAAGGGGTGACGCGGCCGAGAGAGGAGCATCCACTCGTGCTAGGTCTCTCCACCGCTCCTAGTAAGGCTCTTTGAGGGTTGCGTCCTCTCCAGTTTATCACCTCTGTAGGCGTTCTGTCTATTTGTCTGTGTAGTCGTCGTGAGCTGAGTTTCCACTCCTAAAGGAGAACGCACTTGCATCTATCATAGCCAGATTGTGTTCCTCTCAACCCTGGGGATATCCGTCTGCGCCTGCTAGGGCGTCCATACTATGAGATAATTGGTGCAAGTGTCGTTAACTAGACTCATCAACTTTTCCACCTGGCAGATAAACCACAATCGATTTTGAATCTTTGGGATACTTGGAATTTCAGGGCGTTTCCATAGTGCTGCGATCTCGCTCCGTGTGGCTATTGCAAAATTTGCTATTAGTTTATTGTTTGCTTTGGACAGGCCCGTTAGTTGTCTATTCAAGAGGAATAGCCATGGGTCTGGGGGAATAGTGAGGTCGAAGACCCTCTGTATCCAATTTCTAATTTCTTCCCATAGTGGGGAGATCCACGGGCAAGACCACAGCATATGTAACAGATCGTCCGATCCTCCGCACTGCCGGGGGCATAGCGAGGCGGATCCAAGCACGAACTTGGCTAATTTCATTGGGGTGAGGTACCATCGCATTAGGACCTTATATGCGTTCTCCTTTAGAGTGGTACATATGGAGCTTTTTGCCGTGGCCAGATACATAGCGTTCCAATCGTCGTCTTCTAATGTCCCTCCCAGGTCTCCCCCTTCTTTAACACCCCCCTTTTCTTTATCTCACCCCCCTTTCTTTATATCCTTCCCCCCTTTCTTTATATCCTCCACCCCCCCCCTTTCTTTATCTCCCCCCCTTTTCTTTATATTCTCCCCCCCTTTTTTATTTCCTCCCCCCTTTCTTTATTTCCTCCCCCCTTTCTTTATATCCTCCCCCTCCCTTCTTTGTATCTTCCCTCTTTCTTTATCTTCCTCTCCCCCCACTTTCTTTATCATCCTCCCCCCTTTCTTTATCGACCTCCTCCACCCCCACCCTTTCTTTATCATCCTCCTCCTCCCCCCCTTTCTTTATCATCCTCCTCCTCCTCCCCCACCCTTCCGTGCTCATCCTCCTCTCCCCCCCACACTTCCGATCTCACCCTCCCCTCTCTCCATTCCCCCCCCTCTGTATCCCCGGCCCCTGCGCTGCCACAGACCGTCCCCCTCTGCATCTCGGGCAGAATCTCCCTGCTATGTGTGCAGTCATGTGGGGCCGCACAGTCCTCTCGTGAGAGAGCGGCCCCTGGCTCGTCGCCTGGCAGTGACGTCAGCGGCAAAGCCCACAAAAGCCGGAGCCGCTCCCGCCGAGCACAGGGAAGGATAGAGGCAATATGGCTACCCTCCAAAAGTCAGTGATGGACCCGCTCAAGACCAGGAGGGCAGCCGCAAGGTCTGGGGGGTAGCTGGGTCACCGGAGGACGCGCTCACGATGCCTCCCTCCGGGTGAAGCAAGACACTGCAGCTGAAACCCCCTAGCTGGAAGGGAAAACATAAAGCAAAATGACATGATGAAGGTTCTGAGCTTTTTGAGATTGTGAACACCAAAATGATCTCTTTTATAGGATTATTTCTTAGCTTGAGCACTTCCAAATTTCATGGGGCGAGAACTCAGTTATGGGCCGCCGCTGATCCCGTTGCTCCTGCCACCGTCCAAGGAGACCCCACTTTGCTCCACGTGGGCAAGGGTACGTCCGCGTCTCCTGCTTCTGCTCGTGGGGATGCCTGCAAGACCTCTGCTGCTCCCCCTGCTCCCAGCTTGCCGAGGAATCCCTCGCCGTCCTCCAGGCATCTCAAGGTATGTGCTACCCCATTCCGCAGCACCATCAGTGCACATGGAAATAGCCACCGGTATCTAATCTGCTGGTCCCTCAGAATTTTTGTAATGGGGGCTAGGGATTTTCTTTTGGCCAGTGTGGACGGGGACAGGTCTTGGAACACCTGGAATCTCACTTTATCAAACTCCATATGTTTAGTGTCCCGTGAGATCCTGCAGACCTCCTCTTTTGTGCGGTAATGGTGGAACCTGATAACAATGTCTCTTGGGTGGTCCCTGGCCTGAGGTCTTCCTCTCAGGGCGCGATGACATCTGTCTAACAGGAGCTCACGGTCCGTCCTGTCAGGGAAGAGTTGTTCTAGCCACTTGGTTGCAGAGTCCTCGATCTTTTCCTCTAGGAATCTGACCTGGTCCCCCAGCTTAGTCACTTGTTTCTGGGTTTGTGCCAGTGCAGTGATGGTCTCATCAGACTTAACCTCAAGGGAATTTGTCCGTTTACCTAGGACATCAATATCTTTCCTGAGAGCCCAAAGTTCTGTTTTAAAAAATTACTTCATTTCAGCACAGAAGGCTTTCATATCCTTGCGCCTCATAACCTCCATGTCGTCCACTGTAGTGATTGCATTTTCTCCCTCAGGGTCTGCCATGATGAGTTGTGCAGGGGACTCAGGCCTGTCTCCCTGTGCTGCCTCTCCTTTTTTGAAATAAGTAGAGACTGTCTGAGTGTTTCTTGGAACTGTTTTGTTAGATGCCATCCTGGTATATTTAGAGATTCTTTACTGATGGTTGTGTTGCTGTTGTCGCGATTTTGCTGCAGAGTTTTAAATAACTAGTGCCGGTGGGAATGGAGCTCAGGTACTAAGCAGCCATTCACCTCCCCGTCGTCACGTGACCTCCAAATATCATCATTTTTAACAACACATGCTGACATAAAAACATGTTAACAATGTCAAATGTTAATTGTAAAATGTTTCTTTAATACATAGAGATTGAACGTCATGAACATCAGAGCCCAGTATTAACAGAAGCACGTCGAGTACATCATGCCAGGAATCAACAAGACAGTTTGGCAGCAATTGATGCTTCAGAATCAAGGATGATTTTAATACAAAATACCCACCATCAGGAACGAATGGGAGTACACCAAACTATGGCATCAGAAATGCGGCAAATGAAAAATATCATCTTAAAAATCCCAGAAGAATTGCATATCATGAATATCACACTCAAAACTCTTGTAAACACACTACTACAAGTGAATAATCTTCAACCAGACTCTACAGGAAATGAAGGCCACTTTAGCGGCAACAATGAAGGCTCTTTCTATGCTGGCATTTTCTCACCACAAACTGAGGTGTTACATGTATCCAGTGATGACTTATCCAAAGTAAGAAGCTTTAATCTTGAATCACCAATGATGGTTGAACCAATGCAGACATCTAGTACAGATGACAATCTTCAAGAGGCACCTAAAAGAAGGTCAAAAAAAAGAAAATTGTCAACTACTGAAACAGAAATAACTTCCATTTGCAGTAAGACATTGTCAAATAAGGTTCAAGACTATACCCAGGCACAAGGTACACCTGTCTTTAAGCAGCCACAAAGTCTTCAAGCCTATACCCAGGCACAAGGTACACATGTCATAACCAGCCTAAAATTCTTACTGTGTCTACCCAGGCCCAAAGTGCACCTGTCTTTACCCAGGCCCAAAGTGCACATGTCTTTACCCAAGCCCAAAGTGCACCTGTCTTTACCCAGGCCCAAAGTGCACCTGTCTTTACCCAGGCCCAAAGTGCACCTGTCTTTACCCATGCCCAAAGTGCACATGTCTTTACCCAGGCCCAAAATGCACCTGTCTTTACCCAGGCCCAAAGTGCACCTGTCTTTACCCAGGCCCAAAGTGCACCTGTCTTTACCCATGCCCAAAGTGCACCTGTCTTTACCCAGGCCCAAACTGCACCTGTCTATAACCAGCCTGAAAATATTACTGTGTCTACCCATGCCCAAAGAGCACCTGTCTTTACCCAGGCCCAAACTGCACCTGTCTATAACCAGCCTGAAAATCTTACTGTGTCTACCCATGCCCAAAGTGCACCTGTCTTTACCACGGCCCAAACTGCACCTGTCTATAACCAGCCTGAAAATCTTACAATGTCTACCCAGGCACAAAGTGGACTTGACTATACCCAGGCCCAAAGTGTACCTGTCTTTACCAAGGCAAAAACTGCACCTGTCTATAACCAGCCTCAAATTCTTCAAGTGTCTACCCAGGCACAAAGTGCAACTGTCTATAACCAGCCTCAAATTCTTCCAGTGTCTAACCAGGGCCAAAGTGCAACTGTCTATAACCAGCCTCAAATTCTTCCAGTGTCTAACCAGGGCCAAAGTGCAACTGTCTATGACCAGCCTCAAATTATTCCAGTGTCTAACCAGGGCCAAAGTGCAACTGTCTATAACCAGCCTCAACATCTTACAGTGTCTACCCATGGCCAGAGGGGTGCAGCAATTGTTCAGACACAAAGTGCAGCAGTCATTACCCCGAAAACCACAACAAGTAAAAGAGGTTGTAAGCCACAAACAAATGAAAGTGAGACATCAAACAGGCCTGTTACTCGTTCACAAACTAAAAAAATTTTATAATTATAATGAATATTGTTTTGTGTTGTTCTTCACACAAATGCTTTCTTGTTGTCTTTCTGTTTCTTTTAAGTGTGTTGTGAATATGTACTTAGCTCAATTTCATAATTTTGGCATTAATACATGTAGTAGCATTATTACACGTGTATTTCATGACATGTTCTACTTGTGTAAAGTGTATAATATATAAATGTCCATACAAATGTAAGGCAACACTCATTTGCACATAGACTACTTTTATGCCCTACATCTCCAATTCAGGTTGGCTACATGATTGTTAATTAATTATGTTACATACATAATTAGTGACTAAATATTCTAGTACACAGTGTACCAAAGTTGATACAGTTCACGTTAGTTGAAATTATTACAATACTTTTTTGGCCTTTGTAAATTAATATGTACATTAATTAATAGTAGTCATAAAAGACCACATCCACACTTTAGGTATTAATGTCATTATCATTGCTACAACTACTATCTTTGAATGTATGTGTCTGTGTTGTACATTGTGTGTGCGTGCGTGTGTGTGTGTGTGTATATGTATGTATATGTGTGTGTATATATATATATATATATATATATATATATATATATATAGACGTGTGGTAACCAGGGGGATCCTGATAACCAAAGAAGACAGCACACCGCAATGATGATTCAGAAGTGTATTGTGAAACACAGGGCTACCAACGTTTCGGTCCTCGTAGAGGGACCTTCCTCAGGGCTGTGCAAAACAGACTGACACAAGCACCCATATATACTCCTAATCCCATACATAAAATCACCTGAAAACAATGATGAAAACCCAAATTGCAGTGCCTCCACGTGAGAGGGATCCTAGCGCAGCTGGATAACCCATCACAGGAACCAAAACAATAGAAATAGAAAAAGAAATACGCACATAGGTATATATATATATATCTATATATATATATATATATAAATATATATATATATATATATATATATATACATATATATATATATATATATATATATATATATATATATATATATATATATATATATATATATATAGCAGTTTGAAAGAACCACAAGCACTCCGTCTGGATCAACAAAATACTGGGTGCAAATCCTATAAAATAATGTACTGTAGGCAATACGATACCGTTTGTGGACCGAAACGTTGGAATGATGTCTTGTTGATTCAATACAATATTTTGACTACCATTTGGAGTGCTGCCTCTGATATTTCATCTTGATGCGGTATCGTATTGCCTATATATATATATATATATATATATATATATATATATATATATATATATATATATATATATATACTGTATAGCAACTGTAAATATTCCTGTATATTCATTTGCATATCTTAGACAGGTCTGCAACCCTGTCTTTCACCATTATCACCAAGCAAACAGCACTTCCACTGCAGCAAGGGATTCTGGGAAATGACATGCAAATGAGCACACAGTGCCACTTTTTATCTCATGCTCACATTACATGAGCAACCCTTAGTCAATGCATGCTGCTTTATACACAGCTTTTAAGCAAGGACTTGGGAGATGCAAAGTCAGTTAACCCACTCACAGACATGTTTCAACCTTGATGGGTCTCATCAGTGTGAGGTTGGCTTACTGACATTTGCTCAAATGAGATAAGAGTAGGTAATCACCACGACTATAAAGGTTATGGTGGGTAAAAAAAGTGACTAAAACCCTCCACAGTAAAGCATAAAGCAACTGTAAATATTCCTGTATATTCATTTGCATGTCTTAGACATATTATATATATATATATATATACAGTTAAATACAAAAAAGACACAGCGCACAACGCTCATAGTGCAATTACAAAATTATATTAACATGAACAAATTATTAGGTGAGTATTGTGCGTACATCAGTGCAGTTAAAACAAGCAGTTTCGGGATATGTTACCCAACGCCTCAAATGACTGGAACAGATGTCCTCACAGGGGTAGAATTGCTGATGGCTCTGCGGCAGGATTTCAGTAGGGCCGATGGAAAGCCTCTGTGCGTCCTTGCTCCCCAGAGCATGAGTTGAACGGGAGCTGCTGGCCCATACAGTGTATGTTCTGAGAATGGCTGAACACCAGCTGAATAATCTCACTCCCCTCCGTGTGCAGCACTTCCTAGTGGATGACGTCACCGCTGGGAGTCGCCGATTTCGGCGCCGTTCAGTCTGTCAGCTCGCGCAGTAAAGTACTGGTTGGAAGGTAGAGCTATTAGCAAGAATGTCCTACGCGTTTCGAAAACAGCAGTTTTCTTCATCAGGGTCCCGTGAGAGTATTCAGCTGGTGTTCAGCCATTCTCAGAACATACACTGTATGGGCCAGCAGCTCCCGTTCAACTCATGCTCTGGGGAGCAAGGACGCACAGAGGCTTTCCATCGGCCCTACTGAAATCCTGCCGCAGAGCCATCAGCAATTCT